>NW_019416339.1:61565-163913 GCF_000390285.2 Anoplophora glabripennis | reverse complement strand
TGTTAGGGACATCCTATATTAGATATTTATTTGACTAAAGACGCTGAGAAGGCTGATGCGCCGACTAGCCCGAGGTGTGATGTTAATATAAACACTGATAAAGAATGAATGCCTTCTACCCTGTTTTAGTCGAACCCTAATACGGTTCCTATATATGGTCTCATTTTATAAAAGACCGTGAAGTGTGCGTGTGTGTAGTTTAAAGACAGTGTCAATAAGAGGAAATAATTGGAGTTCTTGTAATTGTGAATTACAGGGTGAGTTTATCACTGAGTATCTTAGCATGCTTACTAATTGTTAATTAAGTATTCTGTACTGTTGAAATGAATCATATGTGGAAATTGGTAGCAATGTTTGCTTGACCAGACCTGCCTATTATTGTTTTGTTGAGAGTTGTTGTGAAGGGCCGTTAGCTGCGGTGATACGGTCTAGTTCTGAGGTATGGAGATATCTTAGGGCTGTTAGCTGCGGTGATACAGTCCGTCCGTTAGCTGCGGTGACACGGGAGATATCTCAGAGGCTGTTAGCTGCGGTGATACAGTCTGGTTCTGGAATTGGACGCGTCTGGCCATGAGCGGGGTATCCTAGGGCTGTTAGCTGCGGTGATACAGTCCGAACCGTTAGCTGCGGTGACACGGAGGGTACCTTAGGAGGCTGTTAGCTGCGGTGATACAGTCTGGCTCCGGTACGGATGGTCTGGCCATGAACTATCTCAGTGCTATTGTTTTTCAGCCAATGTTGGTTGTGCAGAGGTGGTTTGGTCGGTTTGCATTGTTAGCCTGATGTTTGATAAATAGTTGAATGAATTGGCCATATCAGTAAAAGATGTTTTGAGTAGAGTTAGCTGCAGCAATTTGAGAAAAGTATATCTAAACAGTAGTAATTGATTTAAGTTGTTACGCTTAAGGTGAGGGTATGCTTGGGTACTCATGTGTGTTTCTTTTATTTTCGGAAAAAGGTCCTGAGCTTAGCTTAAGTGCCAGAGATCGCTCCTGACGACAACCAGACCCTGACTTGTGAGCACAGTAAGTGTTTTGCTTATTTTAAAATCAATTATAAGTATCCAATATCCTTCAATGGTCCACGCCCGGTATATACGCCCCTAACACAAGGAGTGACTTTTAATCATTATAATAATGACAAAAAAAGACAAGCATATCAAGCATATCCAAATAGTGGTAATGAATACCTACAAAAGTTTGGGATTTATTGTTCGAAACATGTGCAATTTCATGAAAATTAATACTTTTTGCTTGTTATTTAATACATGTTAGATCTAAACTCGAATATGCCTCTGTAGTCTGGACACCTATCTACGCTACACACGTAATATATATTGAGAAAATTCAACGCCGATTCTTTAAATCAGCTACATTTTTTATTGATGGCCAGTATCCTCCTCAACGATTTCCTCAGGAAGCATTTTTCAAGCGTTTCAGTATGAGTAGCTTGTCTCAAAGACGCAAGTTAAATTCAGTTATTTTCTTATACAAGATCTTAAATAATAACATTATATGTGAAGATATATTACAAATGATCAATTTTCATATTCCTAGAACTTATACCCGACATTTACACCTCTTCGCGATCAAGCATCATCGTACTAATTTATATAAAGCGTCTCCGGTTCATCAAATGATTACTGGTTATTCTAATATTGAATCTCGCATAAATATACTCTGCTCCAGTATTACTCAAATTAAAAAAGTGTTCCTTTGAATTTTATGTTTGTATAAGTATGTTTTAGTATTTGTCTGTATTGTATTATAGCTTTTTAATATTATCTGTCTGTTCCGTTTGTTTTAGATATTATGTTTTGTGATATTTATTTAGTTTTAAGAATAGTTTTTATCTCTTTCACCTAATTTTATTACTTTTTTTTAGTTTGTAACTTTATCCTGTAACTGGGCATTACCCGTTGGATATTGTAATTAAAATAAAAAAAATAAAGCAGAAAAAACAAAACTTTCAACTGTCTTTTACGTTTCTAACGTTTCTTATTTTATATCTGTGCTCGCACACTCGTTCCAATTCTCAACAATAGATATCGAGAGTACCTATAATCAACAAGGCTTTAAATGAAGTATTGATAGATGTACAAACTTAGGTCTAGAATATGAAACAAGTCTTACTATAGATTTGCCTGTAACAAAAAATATTGAAAAACATGAACAATCCCTACTCGAAAATGAAGACATCGATCGTGAAATTACTTACGGTTATTTCCTTTGACATTATCAAAATTTGCTGACATAAAATATGCATTTAAAGTAAAAAATCGTTAAAAAATTAAAATACATCCTTATTGAAATAACAAATAACTATTTTTATAACTAACCTTTATAACAACATAAGGAGAATACCTAAAAACGAAATAACATTAACATACCTACCAATTTTATAAATTTTCCACATGTCCATAATTAAAATATCATAATACATATTGCAAATAAAAAAAATATATAGGTACCTATTTAAGTCACAAAAAAGTTTACAAATAATGATATTTTACATTAAGTGAACTGGACCGAAATGAAATGTATAATGACACAGTTTTTATTCTCCACATGTCAAAAGAAATGTTAATCCCTATAAAAAAAATTGTACTTAACAAATGATTATTTTTCTGGTATTATTTAGAATTAATGGAATTATTTTGGTATTAATTAGAATTATTAGAACTATTTTAGTATTATTTAGAAATACTAGAATTATTTTAGTATTATTTAGAATTATTAGAATTAAATTAGAATTATTTAGTATTGTCGGAAGTATTGTGGAATTACAATGGAAAATATGAAAAATTAATTCCATTTGAAGAATTGGTGTACAAATTTTTGGGGGGTGGTTTTCCCCTCGGGCGGCAGGGCAACAATACATTTATTACTCCCTTCATCCTCCCTCATAATAATATGACTTGTGTCTTGTGTTTGGTGGCCCGGCGGCAGCGTGGTCAGTTTCGTTTCGGTTGTATTGGTGCTGCGTGTTTCTCGCTCGCGATATTTGTGAGGTTATAACTGTTATCAGTGCAATTATATTTCGTTCGGACTGTATGTGTGTTTCGCTCTATTATTTGAGAATTTGTGAGTGAAATCATATTTCTTGTGCTCCGTAACAAGTGTTTTTAGTGCTTTATTTGTGTGCTGTGTGTGTGTGTCTGGATGTTCGCAAGCCGAATGTACTGCTGGAAAAGTGCAATTTATGCAGTACAGCATATAAATCATAGAATTTATATTTTGTTTATAATTTGTTTATATTTCTTGTTTGATAGAAAAATAACTTATTTTGTTGAGATTGATAGAGAATTGTTGTTAGTGTTTTCATTTGATAGAATCATATCATAGGATTTATATTTTGTATTCATTCTGTAAATATTTATAGTATATCTGTTATACAAGGTTTTTGCTTTGAAACTTCGTTCTCCTTATAAAAAAAAATCGTGGGGTAGAATGGGGTGCGGTGAAGGGATCAGTTCACCTCTGGAACCCTGTTCCTACCAAAAATCCCTTTATTCTCATAAACTATTCGTTTTAAATGTAATTTATTATAAATCCAATTCGTTATTTAAATTCCACATATATACTACATTTCACCTCTGTACACGCCACTGTTTATTGTTCCCTGCTGTACGATCAAGCTCGCCAGGTTAGTATTTGACGTATAACCGACCACTTCGTACACTCGATGCACCTGGCTGACTACAGCTAGTACCACAACACAGTGCGCATGCAGCGGTATTTCAGATTTTACATTCAATTTCAATTTAGATTTGAAATGATTCATCTTACGCCTCCTAAAAATGATGACACGATTTTCCTTTGATAAAAGGCCGACAATTTTTTGCTCTACTTTGCATCGAATACGATCCTACTATAATAATACAATCAAAGGAAAAGAATTTTATTTTCAAAAAAATCAAGTCTTCTTTTAAACTTTGTCAAAAGCTAAGAAGGCCTGAACTCGGGTCTAAATGGCGCAATTTATTTTAAATTATAATTAAACTTAACTTGCGGCAATTAAGTGTTGTATTTCGATACAATGAAAAATATAATTGCAATTACAGTTTGTATATTTATTTCAGTTACAAAAAAGATAAAAGTTATATACTTAATTACTTAATTACTGGTAATAATGATGTTACTGATATTGGACAGTACTTATTTTGCTAATTTTTTTCTAATTAGTGTAATTGAATTTATATTTTCATCATAATTAACTCAAACTAATTATGTAAATTTATAAAGGTCGATGGATATAAAATAATTTGCAAAAATTAAAATATTGTTTACTGTTTAAGTTCTATGTTTTTTTAATTTACATAAGTGCATAAGGCATTTTTTTTAAACTGCTATACGTTTAAAAATAGATCGTTTTCACAAATTTTAGTTTTGTCCTAAGTTAACACACATTTTGCGTGTGCATTGCAAAAATTTAAGTGGATTATATGCTAAATAAGCATTAATGTAAGTGGCTTACACTCGTTACTAATTAAAAGTGCACAGATAAAAATTATAGAAATTCACATAGGCTTTTTACATGTTTGTAATGGTTTTTATACACAAAAAATTTAAGTAAATTGAAAATACATGATACATTATACATAATATTTCCTTTTCCGGAGAATTTTTACCTTTTACGTTGACTTTTCCAATCTAAAATGTATAATTCCTAATATTTTAGATGTTTTTACTATATTCGTTGTACATTTAACATTTTTATTGAGAACTGAGTGGTTTATTTTTAACGTAATATGCAACCTATGTATATATGTACCTGCATCACAATGTCATTAAAATTAGTACAAAAACACAATCATTTGCCGGATTCCTCCGCTCTCGATTTGCTGCAGAGATGCAAGAGAGTTTTTGTGAAAGAAGCGTGTTAACTGGTTTCATTTCTCTGCTTTCATTTGGCTAAAAGAAAAATTAGGAAACGTGCATGACGTGCACTTTTATTTCTTACAAATTATTCTAGTAAACCTCGACACCGTTTTAGAAAATGACTTGTACGCAAATGGAGTTTTGATGACTTGGAAAATATCTATGAGGTTCAAAAAATACTAGCGTCGTGCGTGCGCGTTTCTTATGAGATGAAGGCTAGAGGTGGAACCATTTTTATTATTGATGCCCTCTTTGTCGCTTTTCATAACAGAAAAAACTAGCATACCTAACTCATCAATTTAATTGTTTTTTATTAATAATCACGGAAAGCGCGTATACAAGGTGCTTGGCTGTAGTGTGAGATGTATAAAATCTAGGGGGCATTGCATGCCAAATCACTGAGGTCATGACCGAACCATTTTAAATTTTTCTGGTTTTTTGGTATTATTTGGTACCCATTTAGAGTAGCCTGTATGGATTTTCTATTTCAACCCCTCAAGAAGTTATGAGGATTTGCATATTTTGGGTAAAAAAATTCAAATACCTGTAACTTGGCAAAAACTAAAGATATTTAAACAGTTTGAGATGCAGTATTATAAACAAAATATAAAAATATGTTTTTGTTTTTTGATTTTTTTGGATTTTTAAACCAAAGAAATGCTTCTCGAAAAAAGTGGCTTTTTTATGAGAGCTAGAGTGGGATATATTTTTTTATTCCACTTTTTTTGAATTAATTTTTGTATTTGAATTTTTTACAGACACCTAATGTACGCTATTAAACCAAATTTTATTATAGAAATAAATCGCGATGACTAGTTACTAAAAATTCCATATTTTTAAATCTGCTACTAATACATATTGTCATTACTAAATACCTAAATTAATATTAACTAAAGATTTTTTGCATAATGCCATAATACTTTTGACTATTTGTACTTAGTAAAAAAACATTTATAAATGATAGGTTGACGAAACAGAAAAAATCAATTTTATTATTATTAAATATTCCCGCCAGTAATCCAAGCGTCACTTCGAAGGATTTGACACTTGTAGTGGTTAATTCTGTTAACGACTACTTTATACAAATAAGTGTATATCTACATCTTGTTTGTAATAGTATATTACGTAATAAGTGTTGTAAAAAGCATTTTACGCACAAATGGAAAAGTTACGCCTGACGCCGCACTATGTATCATTTTTTTTTGTTTGTACAAAAATCAAATATCTTGACTCAGAGAGTAGATAAAAATATGAGCCTGGTTGCAAATGGAAGCTGAATGGATGTAGAATATGGGAAAATATGAGAGACGATTTTTTTCTATATGACATTCGAATGACTAGGCAAAGTCTATGCAACCCAAAAATTTTATGGATTTTTCTAATTATATCGGTCCTAATTCTCTTAAAATTTATTCCAATGCACACGATTTTGCACAATTTGGCACGGCAATTCCAAATCTGGCGTCAAAAATTTTGGTTATACCCATCAATTGTACAAATTGTATCTATCAATTTTGAATTTTTTTTCGTCGTTAATAAAAAAAAAAATATCTATAAGTCACTGCTTACCTTCTACAGTGTGTTTATTTGACATTTATTTGTAAAATAAAAAACAGAAACCCAGGTTGATAATTAATCTTTAATTTGTGAATAATTTTCTTGCTTAACAGTGTCAAAAAGCAGTTTGAAAATAATACCGACTTTGGAGAGACTTTGCTAGCGTTAGAAATATGATAGAAAATGTTTGACGCCAGATTTGCAATTGCCGTGCCAAATTGTGCAAAATCGTGTGCATTGGAATAAATTTTAAGAGAATTAGGACCGATATAATTAGAAAAATCCATAAAATTTTTGGGTTGCATAGACTTTGCCTAGTCATTCGAAGGTCATATAGAAAAAATCGTCTCAGTCATATTTTTCCCATATTCTACATCCATTCAGCTTCCATTTGCAACCAGGCTCATATTTTTATTTACTCTCTGAGTCAAGATATTTGATTTTTGTACAAACAAACAAAAATGATACATAGTGCGCCGCGTAGCGGCGAGTGCGTAATTCTATGAGTGCGTAATTGCATTACACCACGTATTACGTAATATACTTTATCTACGGCCACTATAAATACTTAAAAACACACCGTCTGCGATCAATGCAAGATTCCTATTACGTCGTACGGGAAAAAAATCGCACAGCTTGGTAAAAAAATCGTACATTTTCCTAGCAACCGCTGTGCGATTTTTTTACCGTACGTAATAGGAATCTTACATTGATCGCAGACGGTGTGTTTTTAAGTATTTACAGTAGTGGTCGTAGGTAAAAAAAAATTACACTGAAAGAAATCCACCAAGTGAGGGGCTTTGCTAAGATATTTTAGCTACAGTAGGTAAAATTTTTGCTCTCACAGAAAAAAATTCATGCTGCCACAAGTAAATACGTTTTGCTGAAACGTGTTTGCTACCACAACAAAGAAAAGTCTTGTGGCTATATGATAGTTCAGTTGAAATTTTATTTTAGTCGACTGTCTATCTGTCCCAAGTGAGTTGCTTTGCTCGGGTAAGTGAATGCACTTTTTTAGAATTGATCCAATTGGGGTTAGTCAGTCCTTATTTGTAGCAAATTAGGGCTCACTTACTGTAACTGAGGCCTCACTTAATAATTTCCAGAATAAACCGGAATTCGGCTCAGTGCGCATGCGCGATTACGCGTGCCTTATACTGACCATGGTTTCGTCCATAGAGAAGTTAGAGGTATCGCCATTTTGCTGTAACACGTAAGCACTGGATATACGTTCGTCAATCGTTAGTCGATGGGTCCTTTATAATAAATAGATGTTTTGTGATCGAGTGTTGAGTCAGTTTTCAGTTGTCTAACAACCGACAGAAAGTTTTCAATTAGGGTATTTGCGTAGGTATGCAATAATACTTATATGCATGCGTGATTACATGCACACAATGCAGGCTGGATACAAACTCTTACTTCTCGAATGGGGATTTTCATTTTATGCTTGTTTGAAAATATGTACAACATTTAAGTTGCATTGCATGGTGCACGAAAGAGTGAGGAGAGCCAACAACACCGAAAAATAGTAAATACGGAGTTCACTCGCTTGGGGTTAATGAGTCGACTCGCTTAGGCTTAATGAGGACTCGCTTGGGGTTAATGAGTTCACTCGTTTGGGGTTAATGAGTTGAGTCGTTTGTGGTTAATGAGTTGACTTACTTGAGGTAGCAAAAAGATTATAGCAAAACTGTCTACTTACTGCAAGTGAGTTCCTTCCAGCAAAGCAGTTTTTCTTGTGGTAGGAAAGCAACTCACTTGGCGCCTATTTAATGCAGATATTTTGCTACGGTTAATGGATTTTTACTAACCGTAACAAAGAAATTCTCTCAGTGTAGTCATGTGCACTAATTGTTATGTTCACTTGATTTAAATAACGAAAATAATATAATAAATTTTAATATTGTTGTATCAAAGTAGTCACACCTCGAAAACGAGGCTTTAAAACCTGTGACATCAAAAAAACAGTATACAATATGCTGCACTAATACCTACAATTATTGTAAGTGAACAACATAAAGAAACGCAATTATTAATGTAATCATCATTCATAATATACGTGCATACATCAATTAGCAGCAATATCCTTGTTTATACAGAGCCTTCATAAATGTTTACAAGACATGTGACCGCCGAATTTAGGCAACCCAACATTACACGACTGGTACTATTAAAAAATCCCTAAATCCTAGCGTCACCAATGTTAATGATTCGTTTACAATGAACAATGACAAACTGTTATGTCTACGTTCGAGATAATGCGAACGCTGATTGGTTGAGTAAAATCTCGTTATACCAATCACCAGAAGGTGAAACAGAATATTGTGTTTTAATGTAATTTTGATTCTATTGTTTCAATTTTACCGAAATTTAATTGCCAACGTAAAGGAAATAAAATTACTGTGCCAAACAAAATTATTGGTCACGTGGCTTGTAAACATAATATATGAAGAAAACTATGTAAAGATTTGAATACATATCTATTACCCTCCTTTAAAAAATTATTATCGGTATCAAATATTCAAATCGGTATCATATTCAAATTCATTGAAGTATTACCGTTTTATATTATATTAACAGTCTACTGCAAATTGTACCTACGCTGTTTATTATTAGGTATATCTACATAATTTTTGTCACTACTAAATATACACCTTACCAACTGTTTAATATAGTTTACAATCATGAAACATAAAAAAATGTTATAAAACAAAAATTATAGCTGCTAATTGCGTAACTTTCTTTGACCATCTGTTTTTTTTTTTCATATAGAAATAACCCATGATATACTACGTGCAACATTTTTCAGTATTCTTCTGGATATTTCTTTCCTAAAATATAATAGTTTGTTCCTAGTGAACTCGAAATAGTTTCCAACTGTCAGACGCAATCGCATTTGATTCGAAGCAATAAATTTTGAACCTTATGTAAGCATTATATCGGACTGCGCATGCATCCGAATGTTGGAAACTGTTTTGGATTGCTCTGAGAACAAAGCTAATGTAAACTACCAAAACAGTGCCTAACCGGAAGTAGTTTGATCCACCGAGCAAATATTTTGTTTGGCCCCTGTTGCTTAATGAAATCGAGATTGAAATGTTACGACTTTTTTGTACAAGTAGTGAACATACGAGGTCTGTTCAGAAAATAACCTCGAAAATAACTGAACTTTATTTTTTAAACTTTATTATTAATTTTATACGCCTTATCTTTGTCCTTGTTTCCTTCAAAGTATTCCCCTGTTCTATGCACTCATTTTTCCCAGCAGTGTTTCCATTTCGTGAAGCATTCTTGGATAACTTCATTTGAAATAGCATTTAAGATTTGTGACGAATTAGCTTTGATGTCACCAATAGTCTGAAAATGGCGCCCTTTCAAAACTGATTTTAATTTCGGAAATAAGAAAAAATCGCAAGGAGTCAGGTCTGGCGAGTAAGGAGGATGAGGGAGGACAATAATCTGTTGTCTCACCACAACTCTGGCTTCTTACTGCAGATTTTTTTACGTAACCTTTGTAAAAGGCCTTGAGAGTGCACATGGTTCACTGTTTCACATTGAGGCAAGAATTCAAAATGCACAATTCCATTAAAGTGGAAAAAACAGTGAGCATCACTCTGATAGTGGATCGAGACTGACGTACTTTCTTGAAGCCTGGAAATCCTCTGCCAATCCATTGTGATGATTCAACTTTTGTTTCAATATCGTAGCCGTAAATCCAGCTTTCGTTTCCAGTTATGATCCTTTGCATGAATGTTACATCGTCATCGGTTTGTTCAAGGAGTTGCTGATAAAAGACTACACGAATTTCTTTCTGTACAACGAGTAACAAATTTTGCTGCAACTCGAAACATGTTCAATTTATTAGTCAAAATTTCATGACATGACCCAGTTGAGATGCTAACCTCTTCTGCAATTTCTCTGATAATCAATCGGCGATTTGCACGTTGAACTCGAAGGCTTTCCTGGTCGAGGATAATCTTCAGTTGCCTGACGACTGCTTTTAAATCGTGAGAATATTTCTTACAACCCAGAGCATCATCTCCGTAAGCTTGTTGAAACTTTTCCGTGAAAGTTTTCCTCAGCTTCATGGAAAAAATTACGTTGCATCGTTGTTCTAGAAAATCTCACATTTCAAAAATCGTCACTAGCACTGAAATAACAATATCAAAACTAAATGAGATATCAATAATCCAAGAACATGTGGTTACAGAGGTTATGCGCAACGCAATGCTACCAACTGCATATCATTAAATATCTCCATTAGCGGGTAATTAAAAAAGTTCGGTTATTTTCTGAACAGACCTCGTACATACCTATAGGTAAAAATTTATTCTTGTAAAATTTGATGAATCAAAAGTAATACATAAAATTCATACATATATTTTTGATATAATTTTCTTCCTTAAGATATGCTGTCGAATATTATTTACTCGGATGAATTTTTTTGATAAATTAGAAAAATTATTGACCTAAACTCCTAGTGAAACTCTTATATAATGGACACACAAATATCATATTCACTGTCAAAAAAATGGTTGCTAGGAATAAAGGAGATTTTAGAAACGTAGTTTTTCTGAAAAAAAAAAAACACCACTTTTACTTATAAACACGTCTGGTTTCAGCAATATGGGATTGAGTATGGAATACTTCCAATAATGAAACAACTATCCTAATTTTTCTAGATCACATTTTTGGTGGTAGATGTCCATGAGACAGATCTATAAGATCTGCCACATTGGTCTCTAATTCAGACTGGAGATTAGATATACTGTTCGAACAAAAATAATTTTGAAAATGTCTGCAAAGTGTTTATGTATTTATTAAATGTGTCAGATTACTTTCCTTTGCAACCTGAATTCAGTAGAACCAAATCTACATTTGTATGAAAAAAAAAACAAGCACATTTAATAAAAATGAAACAATCTGAAATTGGCATTTTTAGTATTTACATGTAAAATGTACAATTTATTTTGTACATATAAGAATAGATTGACACCTTTAACAGTGATTTATTAATTATCTAAAGTCAAAAACAAAACAATTTCGCAAGAAAGTAGTTCATAATTTGCATTGATTTGAATACCCATCATAAATGGTATATATCTATTAATCACATGATGTCTTGTATTATGGTTTATTTTTTAAAAATATTTAATAAATGCATTTATCCAAAAATTATTTAAAAATAGACACACATTTATCATTTCCGGTAGATCTAGGTTAAATTCCGATTGTCTGGTAGCCCTGGAACCATATATACCTATTTTTTATTTATCAATATCTGAATTTCTATATGTACCCAACTGTGTTTCTAAACTAATTTAACAGAAAATTTAGTAAGGGATAGAATTATATTTTTTGTTAATATAAAATTATTATTATTTCAAGTATAAGAGACATCTATTATATACCCGCAATTTTTTTCTAGCTATGCTTTATATGAAATAAATATAATAAATAACCTAAATATAATATTACACACGAAATTAATAACATAATATCTCTAACTATGGAAGAACACACAAAACTGAAAAGTGTAATTCAGTTATGTATATTTTTATGTCTCTTTTTCTGTAGAGATTTATGAATCACGGTCTCATAAAATAACTCCTTCCTCATCCATTCCTTTTTCATAGGTCAAAATAAATTATCCTAAACTAACAAAAAATATGTTTTATAGTCTATATAATAATTGATATTTGAAAATACGGAAACTATGAACGTTATTTGTATACAAATGAAGGTGATTTTGAATTACACATGGGCTAACAGAAGCGTAGTAAATTCTGTTTGAAAACACTAACGGTTGCTTAAATACTTTATTAACCGTTATATGTGGTTATCCGGAAGTGACAGACTAATCGCGGTTAGAAAACGATATCTCATTGCGGAAAGATTATTCTTTTGTTGATTTTTGCAATTTTAGATACAAGGAACAAAAACTATTTAGTGAAATACTCGGGTACTATCAAGCTTTGAGTAAGTATAGCATTGTAAAAGTATATCAACATTACACCACTTTCTTGACGGATTTAATAACTTTTTAGTAAAAAGGACAAATTACAAATTAAAGTGCTGCAACGAAACAGATTCAGAAAGTGATATGGCCGATTAAGGGACATATAAGTAGTAATCGTTTTTCTGTCACTATTACTGCAAAATTACTCTTTTCTTGCAAACACATCTCCGATGAGTGAACTCGGAGAGTTAGACATGCTTACAAAGTAAAAGTAACTAGATGGAGAAAGTGTTCAAATCTCGGTTCAAATAATATTTAGTTCGGCAACAAAATAACCTATATTAATAAATTTGCACCGAATAACTACCGTTTTTCCCTCGGTTTTTCCATATGAAAATATTTATTTGTATTAGGTATAGTGTTTTAGTTCATTTTTAATTTTTCAAAAAAAAAATCCCACAATGTCAAAAAAAGAACTTATTCCTTGTTCAAATTTACCTACCTATGTTGCATTTCAGGATATTTAAAGACTCGTTTAAAGATATACCACATTTCTAAAACACCCTCTTGTACACCTTGTAAATGCATGACTGGAAAATTGATTTGATAGCACATAACAATATTAATCTAAAAATTAAGTGGGTACATATATTACTTTATTATGTAAAATGGAAATTGAATAAATTCATAATATAAATAAATATAAATACGAAAATATAACAACAAATTTGTATCAAACTAAATAGAGTAGGTCCATTTTACAATACTTCAGATTTGAAATAAACATTCATTATTATTTTGTAATACCTAAGTAGGTACATCAACTCGTCATTGGTAGGTATTTATTTTTTTTACATAATATTTTCACATGGGCAGCTATTAAATATGCAGTCCTAGTTACTTCTGGTTTTAAAATTTTTGCAAATAAAAACAAAACAGAAATACTTAATATAAATTTTGTTAAAAATCTCTGGCAAAATGGTTAAATCAATACCTACAAGCTTTTTTCCAAAGTCACTGTCTTGGCAAACTGAAACTTATTTACACACCTATTTTAATTTCAGTATTAACAGCTTCAAAGTTTTAAATATTGATTTAGGTAATTAAATGTCAAGCTTATAGGTATGAGTATGAGGCAAACAGTAGGAAATATATTGTGAATCAAAATCAGGTGATTTACTCATCTACTATTTTTATGTATAGACGCCTAATATGGTTAGTTTCTATTTGAGACATACCTCAACCTAACAACCTATAATAATATAAAATCGTCAATGGGTAAAAAATGTTATTGGTTGATACGTTATCTAAATTGCAGGTTATAAAAAGATTGGTCAATTAATTAACAATTCGCGAGTCAGTATCACACTATAAAATATATTAGAGATGCTCTGCTTACTGAAAAAATTATACAATGGAATATAATACATTCAATTGGAATTTATAACCCTTTTTGTCAGTAGGTATTGTAGACACGAGTGTAGACATATTTCTGTACGTAGAATTAAATGGTAATATTTTGGTATACCTAATTAATTGGTAATTCCTACATGGTAGGTAAGTAAGCGAGTTTAATTTCAGTATTAAGAAAAATAACTAACCGTGTTGGTTTTCTATAAAAGAATCCACGTAAAACATAGGTACCTCTTTTACAAGGTAACATTTGACTCGAAATCGATTTTACTGAAATGAGGTTATGTACCACAGCATACAGTTAGTTAGTTAATGAAAATCAGATTCATTTAAATTTAAAAGCACAAAAATAGTTTTAAGAAACAAATTATTTTTTAAATTCCAATTATTAATATTCATAATTTGGCATTTTTATTTTGAAATTTGATAAAATAGGTCCGAGGTAAATAAACCACATAATTATTCGTCACATGAGGAAAATCGTACTACTCTATAGGGTGTGTCACACCGCTATTATACAGAATTACACAAATGTACAAACTTACCCTAATTCAAGATTAATCAATACAGTTCTAGTTTATATGAAACCCACAAGAATCCAACACCAAATCACAGTCTGTTACACACAAATTTTGCACGTTTATCTAAGTCGAACCGGTACTTGAATTAACTTCGATAAAAATCAAAACAAAATGAATCACTTATGTCTGTATCCTGACAATTATAAGCGTCTCATTAAATACTATTCGTATTTATTTAGGTATTGGACTTTTATCACTAATTTGAACACATTGTTTTAATTTGGAAAGGCGTGCCCAGTCACTGAACGTGCACACGATAGACTCGATGAAGACGCCTATCCTATGAGTTCGCTCGATTTTATTATCTAGGGTTTCGTTCGGGTGGTTCATGAGAAGCATTTATATATAGCTGTCGTTTCTCAGCGAACTTTACCGATGCACGCCGCTCGATGGTAGAGTAGAGAGAGGCAGATTCACATTGGAAAATATTTGTTACAGATTATAGGAATCAGGTGGTTGACTTTTTACGTGAAGCGCAGGTCTCCTGATAAGTTCAAAAATTCTTGCCGTGCATTGAAACATAAACCAGCTTGATGAGAAGAAAAGGAATTAAAATAAAAGAAATTTACCCATACCCTAACATCTGGTCCTAGCTACGGCCCTGCTTGGAAATGGTTAAAAAATTGAAAATTACCTATCATCTAATCACATTCCTTGCACGTTAAAGTAAACATACAGGGTGTCACAGATTCTTAACAATAAACTTAACAAATAATGTATAAAAATAAAAAGTGTCTATCATTTTTCATAGAGCCCCCTTATATCTTCATTATTTTAAACTGAAATGTTTTGACGATTCAGTATGAAATAATTATCTGCAAGAGATTATTCTGATCTACAAGCAATCAAGTTTAATTTTAGTCATAGACGTCCTGTTCTATTATAATTAATAAAGGGGTGTATAATATAATAATACAATTGAGTTTACCTAATGAGGTACCTAATATCTCCGGATGTGACCTTGAGAATACGATTATTTGGGATTAAAGCACATACTTCTATCCTATACTGATCATTTTGCAATTGACTTGAAGCCGTAAAGTGGGGCGACGTACCAGCGTATTCATGCGCATGCGTTTACTTTACGGGTTTTGATTGGTTGAAAGGAACCAAGAACGGTGAGCGCGACGAATAAATAAATAAATGTATCTTTTGAGTTTTATTTCATAATCTGTTTAAACCTGCACTAATTCTTCTATTAATTTATCTTGTGTTGATATTTAGTTAAAATGTTTCAAAATTATACTCGATAAGAGCATTCCTTAATCGTGGACATTATTATCGGATTGGTCTCTTGCAGATATTTTATAGCATGTTTTTTTATATTATCAAATAAACTGCAGAAACCACTATAATAAATAATTATATAATAAACTTTTTTTTATAAAAAAAAAGATTGTCAGTTGTGACCGGCTAGAGCGAATAGTGGCGATTTTTTGAAATACTAAGTCTTGTTTAATAAATACACCAGTCATTTAAAAAAATGTCCAAAATTACGAACATGCCTATGTACATAGTTTTAAAAACATATAAATTTGTATTCTGTTTTATTTTATTTGGGCCTGCAAAATATTAATAGGTTATACATATACTTACGTTAATTATTGAAATTAATAAATAGTAAAATAATGTGTTAAATAAGGAGCCTATCGATAGAGGACTCATAGAAGAAAATGGTAGAAAAGTAAACATTTAGAAATTGAAGTGAACTCATGCACAATCAGTGAAAATAGATTATGTGTATATAATCGGCTATATTACAGAGCATGCCGTGACAATCTTTTAAATTTGAATGCAACCGCTCCTAATTATGGAACATGCGCAAAACACATGGAGTACGTCTCGCCCCCACTTTTTTTAAACCAGGTCAACCATTGAAACTATAGGTAATGATCAGTATAGGATAGAAGTATGTGAATTAAAGCCATGAAAAGTGGGAAATTTTATCTCTTTCTCTCTCATTTTAATTCCAAAATATGGCCCAGATTATGAAGACGGAAAAGTATGCGGCAATATTCAGTAGACCGCATTGGTGGATTCTCCATTGAGTGCAGAATGGGGAAATGAACTGACACAAGCAAATGTTTTTCCACCCTAACATATTATCTCTTTACGAGTATACCATGACATTGGTCGTCCTGGCGCGGAGATCAAACCCGCAGCGGTGGCAACAACGATACACAGACTTACATATTAAACGTTATAGCAACGAGCTATCCCAAATCCAAAAATATCTAATATATGTACGTACTCAATAAACCATAGGCCTATTATGAGTTTCCATGACTTTAGATTCCCTCATCTGACATTAAGCCTCCTAATTAAGCTTTACAGGTTTGGCGACGGCTCTTTGATAAAGCTACCATCTTCCAGTTTTTCTCTTCCGAATAGTAGAAGTACACTCTTATTGAACCTTGACACAGACAGGTACGTATGCTGTCTTCTACCACTCCAATATTACTCATATGTTTACTATTATTTTTACTAATCTGTGATTTCATTTTAATAGTCTGCTGTCAACTTCTTTAATGGTCCTTTGAGAACTTTTTGGCTTACCTCTGATCAGGGGTTTTCTGCCATCATTTTTAGGCTTTGTGTTTTATCTATTCCTGCAATTCCTACAATAGTGTCTTAACAACTGGCAATGCCACAAGGGGGTTTCGACCCCTATGAACTTGCTTTGGCCGAGATTACTTGTTTGTCTTCCTAACCGACCTGGAAGACTTCGAATAAAGAAAGAAACCTTTTTTTAGCCCCACAGATACCAGCTCCTTTGTCTTTCTTTATGTCGTCCCAATACCAGTTTTTCATTTTTGGTATAACTATTTTAAAAATCTTTTCTACAGTTATTTCGGTGGCTGAATGGTCAGCTAACATTGCTAAAACCACATGTGCCTTTAACGTATCGTTCAGCTTTTGGTATACCTTGGATAATTAGTGGATATCCATGTTGCAGTCTATAACATATAGACCTACCTTATCTTTGAATAAAGTTATTTAGGGAAACAGGGACACCTGTGACCTGTGAGAGAGATGAACAATATTTTTACATTTCAATTCTATTAAGAATTCATCGGTTACTGGAAACTCCGCATGTCGCCTCAACAGGAATACAGAACTTTTTTATGAAGATTTTAGATAATGTAAAAGCGGTCGTATGTATAGGCGAAAATAGCTACAGGTCGTCATTGGGGGCACAAAACTCTTAGAAAGCAATTTAGAACATGTGTTTATTTATAACTTTTTTCTTATTTTTCGATATTGAATTCAATTATGGCGTTTGGTAAGTTAATTGGACACCCGATTTGATGGCACATTCATTTTCATAGATGGGAGAACCGTTAAAATCGATTTTACTCGGAAATAGTACATCGTGACGAAGTTCAATAAAAACATCTTTCTTTTGTAAAAATGTTTTTTAGTTGCTATGTTAGCACCTTTAAATTTCGCTATAAACTAGGAAAAATTGCCCATGGAGAAGTTCGGATAGCTTTACTTCGACAAGTTCCACCCAACAGTTTTGACATATTTCTAAAACAAGTTGAGAATATTCGTCTCTTCCACTCGTTGAAAATAAAGTAGTTAGTAAATTTCTAAGAATACATGTAGTTTCGTATATATCGAATAAAAACCATCTTCAGAACTGCATGGCATACCCAAAAAATGTCTTTAACTTACCATGCATAAAAACACATAAAGATATATATGTTATACCCTTGCAAAGGTAATAATTAATATTTTCCTGATTATAGTTTTCATTAGTTTCTTGCGTAGAGAGTTTGCTGTATCCATTTCTTTCTATGGGAGCTTCTACGAAAAACATAATGTTCCTCTTTCTAAATTAATTATAATATCGCTGTAAGATTGTCAAATGTACCCTCTGTATTTAAAATTATATCTACTAGAATCTCTTTGTGCTCCACTGATCTTGATAATAGCGAACTGAGGTTATCCAATCCGAAGTCTGTCCACTTACCCTATTGATATGCATACCTACGTTCACTTAAAGCGTCTACTCATTTACTATTCTTGATTTATCTATCAAGCAGAATTTGCAGGTTTTTTAATACTGTGTTTTCAAAATCTAATTCTAATTCTAATTCAAAAAGAGCTCTTCTATTATCCATGCAAACAAATCGTACTAACAATAGAGACCAAATCCAGAACGCTATTTCCATCGATATCTTTCTGAATTATTCATTATCTGTATAAGGTGCTATTAATTATTAAAATTAAGTCATTGTATTTCCCAGTCAAGTTTAAATTCATCTCATACGTTGTTTGAAAAGAATCATGGTGTCCAGGATGGTAGACAATTTTTCGGATATGGTTAGCGTGTTTATATAATTTTTTTTATTCGAAATCGAATTTTTCTGTAACGTCATCCAAAAGTACTGAATCCTGGAATATTATTTCATCTGCACCGGAAGAATATGTCTTTGTGTATTTTCAACATGTCTCTCTTAAGCTTTGCCAGATTTTTAAAAATTTTTGTACTTTTTCAAAATTAAATAAACTAAGTACATTAAAGAAATTGTAAACAAAATTAAATTTTACTTGTTGCTGCCCATTTTAAAAAACGACTTTTCTCGAAAATTGTCTATTTCATCGAAATAAATGTAGAGTATCTGTTACAAAGAAAATTCTTCAGAGTATCTAAATATTTTCAAATTAATAGCATAATATCTGTCAAAATATATATTGGGATCCGTTTCTGGATACCTTAAAATAGTAAAAAAACCGATGTCATTATCAAATCCGTGATACGTTATGCTAAAATTTAATCAACATATACAAAGTGGTTTCAAAGTTAGAACTCAAAACGTAAGCGTCTAGATTACCTACGCGTTTGAGGCAGGATATTTTTGCTGGAAGGAACATGAAAGTTTTCTTTAGGGTATAAGACAACTGACAATAAATTTAAAATAAGGAAATGTTATTACCTCGTATGTTTATCTTACGTTTCCTGAATTTTGCACGCCTATTGAATATACATTAAATCGCGTACTGTAATCATAATCACAGCCCGCAGAATGCTTTTAGGAAACTGTTAACACATGCATTTATCACAGTTAATGAGAATCTTTACCAATATGCTGGACAAAATAGGAAAGGTACATTTGCTGATGTTTACATGTTCTCCGTGATTTTTCAATGCCAAAAATTAAAGCAAGTCACTCTAGTTTAGCGTTACACTTCGCCACTTTCTAGGTAGACTTGGTCATCATTGTCTTACTAAAAGTGCGATTTCTTGTCTATAATATGCCAACCTTAACAGAAAATTTTATAGTTGAGTTTGTTCTGATAGCCGAAATGTATGAAAATAATAAAATTTTCAAATGTCTCTTTTACTGATATACATAAGTAGGCAAATATTTTTGTAAATCTGGCAGTTTACTGACAGTGCCTGACAGAAAATGAAATAATGTAGTATGAACAATTATAGAACACACAAACTTCAGGACATACAACTAATTGAATATAAAATATACCTATAAAATATAAAACAATGAAAATTCATCTTTAAAAGTAGAACAAACTAATCTAGATATCTTCTCCATTATTTTCGTTATTTTAAATTTGTCATATACTTAATACATATGTAACAACAATCTAAATTTTAAAACGTTTAGTAAGCTTGTGTTACGCATCTGTTAAGGAGCGTAAAATTTAATAGTAAATACAAAAACAATATTATAAGTATTTTTTTAACAAAAGCACTAGTATTTGATAAAAAATTCCTGTTTCATTTTTCTAGCCACCACAATTAGGAGACAGACTTACCCTTTAAGTTTGCAGATAAGATCAAAGTATTTCCGTGAACCTAAAATAACATACTACCCACTGTAGATATCCTTACAAAAATATGTTAGTATATGTACGTAACAGAAATAAAATTTATGACACTTTTTTATTACTTCAGTTACATATATCTAAACGTTAAAAATGTTCATTATCCTATTATTTTTAATGCCTTAGAAAAAAAATTCAAAATAATGAATCTATTTCAATTGTTTTGTTAAAGAGTTATAACGACTCAAATTGTTTCTTTAAAAGCCAGCCCATTTTTTTATTGTTGTGTTTATACAGTGTGTCCACGGATGAAGATAAAAAAGGAGAAACTTTTTTATTTTTCATTTTATGAAAAAGGGCCAATATTGTAAATATGTATATTCTGCTTTTGTTCACATTTATAAATATGTTGTTTTAAGTAGATAAGCATATAATACGAATATGAAAATAAAATAAGGCGCCATATGAAAACTGTTTTTAGAATCTGATCTTTTGAGTTAATAGTAAAATTTCCAATTCCTATTGAACATGTTGAAACAAAAACTCTCTTTAATCTAGACGATATAGTTATTTTACATTATTTTAATTAATGAACCATTTTTATTCAAAATTAAGCAAATTTTAATTGTTTTTGTTTAACTTATCAAGAGGGTAAGTTAACATTAAATTTGCTTCAGAAATAAGGCGTAGTTATTGGCGTAGGCGTATTGAGGTATTCTCCCTTTACAAAAAAATACAAAACCAAAATTTTCAATTTGATTCGAATTTATCGAATCACGACAAAAAAAAGTTTTTGCCTTTTAGATCAGACACGATTTTTCCTATGTATTTTGATGTTCTGAAAATGAATATCAGTGTTAGAAAAAAATCTGAAGCCAGGGTTTTCCACAAATCACCGATATGCGCGAAATTTCAGGTTTCCTACCGTTTTTTGAGTAACCTCATGTCACTAATCAAGACTCGTGTGATATGATCAGAATTCTGATTTTGATAGTTTTTGACATAAGAGAAGTATAAAAGGTTGACATACAGATTCCCAAGCTATGGAGTTTGTATCATCAACTCTTAATTGACTATCAATATAGACCAGCAGATCAAGCATTCTGCAGTTGATGAAGGAACTCATTGGAATTGTGGATTTTTCAAGCTTTTGTCGAGTGATCTGATGTCGTTGCATCGATTATCTGTATGTCAAATGTCAATAGACTGTCAAGTGACCCACCATCGACCACCAACATCTGTCAAAGTAGACAAATATAAAATATAACGAATATAACCTAAATTGCATTTATGTCCTGATTTTGAATTTTTGAATTAAATCTAAAAATCTGTTGGCGAGTTTGCAGAGGTATATAGACCTACACAATGTCTGATGATTTAATATGCGATACACAATCATTGGATAGCAGTTCCGATAGTGGTGGGAATTTTATCCACAGTATTTAAATTTGTATACCCCCGACGTCTTTGGTCACAGAGGTCAGATTTATCTCTTACTAAATTAATTAAGAGATCTATTTCGCAAGGAATCCAGGACACTTCCATGTTAGGTACCTAGTTTTGTTGTATTTAACAGCTGCAGAAGGCAGAACAGTTAAAATAAAATAGGTTGGCCACCAACTACCAAATTTAAAACATAAGTATTTGAATTTATAAACAGATCCATGGAAGTTGATTGCAGTCGATGTCTGCTATTGATTGCAATGTGGACAGTCCAAATCGTAAGCATGTGTTTATATTTTATTCGATAGCAGTTGATGGTTGTTGTTACATCAGTGAGACTGCTGCCTTAATCATAAATATTGTTAATGAATAAAGCAATCAGTAAATAAATCAAGGAATAAATGATGCAATCAATAAATAAATCATATGGTAGATGATATAATCATGCATAGATTAAAAAATAAATGAAAGAATCAGGAAATAAACCAATCAGTAAATAGATCAATCGATAAATAAAGCAATAAAGAAATTAATTAAAAGAACCCGCCCATAGGTGATTCTTAGTCCCTCTGGATGAATGTTGACTAAATTGAAAATCAATCAACATTCATTCAGAGCTCAAGGCTATCGACAAGGCATTCGCCATCTTAAGGAATTACCCATGTCATAAACCCACGGAAATGATATCACTGAAAAAAAATTAATGGCATTGGAGAATAGGAAAACACGATGTTGACTGTTAAATGGACCAGAATGTAGAGATTCGCAGACAACGAGTTCCATTGAGGAAGTGGAGCTCTTGACTACCCTATATCAATTGACAATTCATGATACTCCATAGCATGAAAATCTATACCCTAAACTATCATACGCAGTCACCTATGTCAAAACTTTGAAAATCAGAATTCTGTTCAAATCACGCAAACCTTGATAAATGGCATGAGGTTACCCAAAAAATGTCAGAAAACCAGAAATATCGCGAATTTATAGAAAACTCTTGCGTCAGAATTTATTCTTAACCTGAAATTCGTTTTCAGAACATCAAAATACTTAGGAAAAATCGGATCTGAACTAAAAGACAAAAACTTTTTTTCTGTCGGCCTGTGTTATCTATTAAATTTTAACAGCCTGTGGAATGAATATTTTATCTTATTTTTACTTTAATTTAAAGTACTCCCTTAAAGTTAGTCACTTCCTTGTGAACGCAATGGGTAGTTTACCACTGGTCGATTTCTAATTATAGTCAGTCATTATTAAATATTTAAAACCTTTCTGAAAAATATTCTAGCTTGAAAATAATTAACATTTGGAAATTTTATGAATTAGTTGAAAGACTGCCGCATAAACGAAATCGTTATAAAACAATGGAACTTTTATCCATAAGTGAATTACACAAACACAGGCGAAATTTTTACAGTAGCATATGTTAAAAAATTCCTCTTCGAAGGGTTATACAACAGGTCATTATAAAACAGTTTGCTATTGGTACCTACAAGTTATAAGTTTTGAAAGCATATTAAATAAAAAAATGCTTAATCCTAGAATAATATTTCACGGTCAACAAAATCACAGCCGATGAAAGTAGACCACTCTTATAGTGTAAGAAATTATGTGAAAATGCAAATGACAGAATATTAGCTATATTCTTTTCTATAAAGCAAAAAATGTACATAATTATTAAACCATGTTTGATTTGAAGTGCATATTAAGTCGGCGAATTTCAGTCAAAAGTTACAGCGCATAAAAAATATAAATCAACAAATAAACAACTTATGAAGATAGATAGAACATCTTGAGAACTGTAACAATAATATTTTCTTAAAAATAGAAACATACGTAGAATCAACATTAGAAATCAAGGACAGAAACTTTACCGTTTTAAAAAAGTAAGTTTTAATAAGTGATATTTGTCACTGGAATTCATAATAAATTATAAGAGTGAAAAGGATAGAATAAAAGAACGCTCTAACAAAAAAATGTCTATTCTGAAACCATGGGCGTAATAAAAAAAATTAAGGAGTCCTCTGTTCGCGCTTTGTCATTTTAAATCAAAATGACACAAAAGGTGTGCCGACTTAATATAAAAATACGTGCCAAATTTGTTAGAAATATTTCCAAAATGACCGGAACTATCCATAAAAATAAAAATTTTAAAATTTTGATTTTGACACCCTGTATGTTGAAAATGGAGCTCCAAAATGAAAAATGGCATAATAAAAGTTCCATTATTTTAGTCCAAAGAATATGTGGTTAAAGCCTTGGCTTACTAATCTGTATACATAAGGGACATTTCACGTCAAACCGATTACCCTGCCTACACAAAAATTGACTTGATTGATTTAGGCGTATATGGTCTTAAAATGTTCTTCTGTTAATGGGCTTTCAAAGGAAAAGTGGCGTTTTGACAAATTCAGTACGGTAGATCAAATATGATGCCTACAAAATTTACTTTTCATGGTAAATTTAGGAAAAAACATTGATAACATTTTCAAAAATGGGGAAATATATCCCGAATGCATATATTAGACTGTTTTTGGGTCCGCTGATTACGAATCTATGATCGGAAATACGAAATTCAAACTGGCGGATTCAATATGGCGGACATAAAACCCATATAACAGTACCATAACGAGCTTTTAGAGAATTTTACATTGAAGTTTTGAACCAATATGGCGAAAGAGAAAACCCAAATATCCTTCTTTGCGACAAAAAACGATTATATCTCACATCCAATTTGGCGTACAAAGAACCCCGAATCTTTTCGTTGTCGGAAAAAGCGATTACAGATCACTTAGATCACTGGAAGGAAATAGTCTGGGGGTTCCTTAGATGTCTGATTACAAATTTGTCACTGGATTTTCAAAATTCAGAATGGCGGGTTCAAAATGGCGTACATGTTTGAGGTAAAAAACCTAATGCATGTCCAAATTAATTCGCCATCGATGTTCTGGTACTGATAATCATTTTTATAGCTTTATAACTTTTGACTTCTTGTTCGCAGTATTTTCAGTGGTGATGAATGAGTAACATTGAGTTTACAGCATACTTCTCGCAATGATTTTGAAGTGTTGGAGTATCGCTTTAATAGTCAATGTTTCATTCGATTGTGAGATAAACGCACGTCCTATTTGAATTGTAGTTGGTGAGCGAATCTATCATCTATACCTCAAAAGGAATGAGAGGTGAGATCATCTGCATAAGCGATAGTATAGATACCGATTTCCGATTTGAGGTGGCATAGGAGACTGTGTTCCATAGTGGTGGTGATAAAACACCTCTCCACGGGCAGCCCTTGCAACAATTCCTCTCGATGTAGTCCATAGAGTAGTAGATAAAAATATTTTGAATTTGTTTAATTATTATTTTAAAATAAAGTAAAAAAATATGAAATTGTTAATTTCCTTCATATACGAGCTTAAATTTCAAAAAATTTTAAAGAACGAAAGTAAACCCGTGTACCAGTAAAATCAATCATTTATCAGTTTTATTATCTTTATCAGTTGTGCATAACTAATAAAATCTTACGTTGATAAAAACTGATGAGTATTAATGGCATTGAAAACTCGAGTACGTCAAAATGTTCACAATTCGATAAAGCAAACGTGATATTACTCGAATACTATTCTTTTTTAATAGTGATTTTTTTTATTGAAAGCTCAATAACTAAACCTTAGGCTCTGATTTTTTTAGATAGATTTTATAGATTTAACTCCAGATAATTTTTAAATACAGCAATTAAAACTGATAATCTGCAGCAAATAAATAAAGTTTAATTTTTATTTTATTGTACTTGTTACATTTCTGTCGTTATTTTAATGTAATATATTGTGTAATATATTGTTTGACACAATTGACTGGAATCATACAAAATTTATTTTTAGACATAATTGTTATTGAAGCTACCCCTAAGGCGGAAGAACATTTCTTAATTTCTTTTATAGTTAGATATTGAGGTTATCTAGCTAACACTATTTTATTAGTTTAATAATTAACCTCTTATTTATTTTCCAATGTGACTGCAATTTAAAAGTGATTGGCCAATCTAGAACAATTGATGTCTAAAATTATACCTACTTTATTGTAAGGATTTGTGTTAATTGTTCTTGTTTTATTATTTTTATTAATTAAATATATCACTTTATAACCAATCAAATTTTTCCGATTACATGTATTTATCACTAAGGCTAAGGGATGGTATTTATTAATATTATATGAATATTAAAAATATTTTTAAAATATTAAAGAATATGTATGACAATGCTATATTTCCCAGTATATTTTAGGATGCCGACAGGTTACATGTTCAAACAGTCGCAAATATGATGTTGATGTACAAAAGTAGGTACAAATATGTTCTTTAAAAAATTGATTTTGCCATATGCTATGGAAGAGAAATCGACAAAATTTATGTCGCAAACATTATACTTCTCAGTTCTCACAATAAATCTAAGTGTAATATTAAAATCATTTATTTGTAGTTATACGAATAGATCGTAAATAATATCTACCTTCGATTGCATGTCCATAAGCGGAAAATAATTATATTTACATAATAATAAAAATATCTACATCCCCCTTTTCATGTAAAAATAAAAGCTAGCCAAAATTGCCGTATTGACAGGTCAGATGTTTCAAATTGTGGGGTTCTAAATTGCATAAATAATGCCTAACAATGTGATATTGAAGAACGTACATTCATATATGTAAAAATATTAGAGATTTTTTTTTATAAATTTGAAACTTTCATGATATTTCAAGAGGTTAGGTAAATCAATTACAGTACTGTAATTAAAATAAAACATTTTAACTTGCAAATACTCTATACTGTAATCTCTGAGTAACCTAGAAAGATTTTGGTTCAAGATGTCTGTGTTAATTGTTTATTAATGACGGTAATGTGAATTTGAATTACATTTGAACCAGCAGCAGGCTGCCAATAGCTTATAAAGGAAATATGCATTGGAAAACAAAAAATAATACAGTATTAAATAAAATGCAATCTCCAAGTTGAGACAAAAAGTTCATATAAACATTGGTCCGCAGATGCTTCGTTTTCAGGATACAGGGTGTTAAACTTTTGTACAAAATTGCTATTTCGTAAATATCTTAAATACCCTTTACCCAATTTTGTTGTAATTTGGCAGTGTTACTTGTAGTGTTAAGGGGCTAATTTAACCCTAACTGTATTATATTTGTTAAGTCCAGTGGCGTCCCGAGCGGTACCTTATCGAATATTTTTGACAATAAAATGTACGCCACTAACTTTTTTGTAATTTTTATATATTTTTTGGATTAAGCAACTAAAAATATAACTTTTTTGTCTCTTGAATATTTTTCGTATATTGATTAATTTTTGGAGAAAAAAAAATAAAATCCACTTAATTGCATATCGCTGGATCACAGAAGAAACATTATTAAAAATATTCGAAGTTGTGGGATATTTTTCATGAAATGCATCCCGATCGAGACCATATTTCTAAATCAACCATTTCAAAAACATTGCAGAGTTTTAATGATATTGGAGGTTTTACAGATCGACGAAAAAGTAGATCAGTAAGCGTTACAAATGAAGAAAATTCTTTGAATGTCATGTTAGATGTTGTGGAAAATCCAATAAATTCGACACAACAGAGGGCTTTAAATCATAACATGGGTCGATATTCCATTCAAAAAATTGATAAATGGGAAAAATTACATCCATATAAAATTCATTTGTTAGAAGAATAGAGTGACGACAATTATTATTGTAGAATCGAGTTCCGCGAAGTTATTATGTATAAATTAAACGAAGATATCAACTTTGTCACCCACATATTGTTTTTTGATGAATCTACATTTTGTTTAAACGGTCATGTAAACTGACACAACTGTAGGTATTGGTCAGACCAAAATCCACATTGTATGGAGGAAGTTCACATCCAGCGACCACAGAAAGTAAATGTTTGGTGTGGCATTATTGGTGGACACGTCATATGACCCTATTTTATAAACGGAAATTTGACCTGTGAACGATATTTATTACTTTTGCAAGTACATATGATTCCAGAGCTTAGACGATTATTCGCTAACAATAACAATCCCAATTTACCGGCAAAACCAATATGGTTTTAACATGATGGGTCTCCCCCACATTTTGAGCGTGTGGTACGGGTATACCTATAGATGAAACTTTTCCTGATAAATAGATTGGACGCAGAGGAGCCATTGAATGGCTAACTAGGTCTCCCGATATTACCCCTCTTGACTTTTTTTTATGAGGTCACATAAAATGTAGTTTCCAAAAATATGCCGCAAAATATCGAAAAGAAGAGTAAAGAATATGAAATTTCCACTATTCCTCCCAACACCCTTTTATATTCACTACAAAATTTTGTTCAGCGAATTCATTACTGTCAGGAGATAAATAGTGACCACTTTGAGCACCTTACAAAATAGAATTCGAAAGAAAATATTTGTTGCTTATTAAACTTGTTTTTTCTCTTTTTATTCTGGCATAACAATTATTTTCATAAAATTTAAAATATCCAGGACATTCATTAAAATGCTTTTTTCTTTTCTGTAAAAAAGTGATGCTAAAATTAGATCATAGCCATATCTTCCACTTTTGTGTTATTTTCAAAATAAATATCCATAATTTGGGGCCCTTTTTCTATTATAAATGTAAAGTAAAAAGTTACTTTCGAATTTCGATATCTCGAAAACGGTTGAGTTTAGTTACATGATGCGCTATATGAATTTTTTAGAATTTCGAGGAGAATTGAAATATGGAATAATAGGGTGTTCCATTAAAAAAGTAACTTTGTTTTATCAGGACATTTTGACTGATCCTGTATACTTAAAAATTTTTTATAGTGTAGTAGCCGAGTTTGAATCTGTCGCGTGATCGGGCCTGGTGGTGGCTTTAGACACTAGAACTTTAGACAGTGCGCATGCGTAGCGACTGACGCGAATACGAAGCAGTTACGTTTTGGTTTCAATTAGTTATGGTCACGTTTTGTAGATTTGCTAGGGCGTTGAAGAAGTTTTGCAGAATAAAAGTTTGAGATCAACGAAAGCCTTTAATTTCGAACCAAATTCACCGTCCCACGGCGCTCAAACTCCTACAATAGTAATAAATTTAAAAAGCCCTAAATCGTTTGTGTCTTATGATTTTCCGACAGCTGTCTTATTTTAGGAGGTAATCGACCGTTTCCATACATATCAGCGACCCTGTATATATGATAAAATCATATAATAACATCAGAAATCATTGATGAAATTGTAGAAAATAATTTGACGTACTGAATGTCTGATAGCACAAATTACCACAATAGTAGGTACTTACTAATTAGAATAATAGGTAATCTATTCTTGAAAATTCAAAACCGACATATTCTTTTTATATTTATATTATGTACCCTTGTCCCGACACGCACCTAAATCGATTTTATTAATAGGGAACGGTGCTCCTGAGCGAGTTTAAATGAAATTTTCGAGTCACTCCAAAATAATGATATTCTGTTTCTACAATACTTGAACATTTTAAGTCCTGAACCAAAATATTTGGGGTGGCGCTTTTTTTCCGATTGCAAAATAAGAAATTTGATATTTTTCATGTAGGTAACTAGAAAAATTTTACTTCAAAAATCAAAAAGAGAGTTGTAAGTTATTTTAACAAAGTGAAAACTATTAAGCCAGTATATATATTAAATGTTTTATTCTTTTATATACACAAAATAAAAACTGGATTTATTATAATGGTACAAACATAATTTATAGCAAAATTAATAATTCAATCGTATACTCGTGGAATAACAATCAATTTTCAATCAATCAGTTGAATAAATGATTCAGTGTATTTTTACACGCAACTAATAGATGACACGGTTATACATGAGAGGCATTGTAATCGCATAAAGCTCGTAATAATTTCATAGAATATTCAGTGTAAATGTCTGATACTTTGCATCGGTCCCATATTTTTGAAAAATCTGAATGTGCGGATTCTGTAGCTTGTTCGCCGACATTTACAGGAAATGCATGCTAAACATTGCTTAAAAATGTCGACATTTTGGCCAATTTCAAGTGTTTATATTGTGCTGTTTGTTGATTGTTGAATAAATTTGTTAAACGCTGTTTTTCATTGGAACTTGATGAAAAATTTGTAAGTCATATTAATGAATTCAGGAAAAGTTATATATTAACTTTGATATAGCTGTAACCCCCAAAGTCCATGCAATTTTTTCCTTGTTGTACATATACCGGCTTAATAGTTTTCACTTTGTTAAACTAACTTACAACTCTCTTTTTGATTTTTGAAGTAAAATTTTCATTTCTTATTATGCCATAGGAAAAAAAAACGCCACTCCAAATATTTTAGTTCAGGGCTTAAAATGTAAGTATTGTAGAAGCAGAATATCTTATTATATTGGAGTGACTCGAAAATTTCATTTAAATTCGCTCAGGGGCACCGTGAAGGAGGTATCTTCTTACTCACAATTTTATGATGCACATTACAAACACAGACTGTACCTTCACTACAAACGAAAATAAATCATCATAGTGAGCCAACTAACTTCTTTAAGTTTGTTATTTTTAATTCCACATGTAAATAAATAGTAATTTTGCAGTTTTTGAACTGAAAGTAAATCATAAGGCGTTAGGTATAGACAAATAGAAAAATGATACAAAATTTAAAACTGACGAAATCGTTTTACTTGTGTTGTTAAACAACATCTATGTGGATTCTCTGATTCGCGTACACGTTAAAAATATCTTATGTATCTAAAATTTAGATAATTCATATAAACGTAGGTCGAAGACCTTCGTTTCCGAGGTACAGTGTTTCAATTTTAATTTTTTATTTATTTTTATTAATTATTTCAGAGTTTTAAAGATATTGACACGAAATTTGAAAAACGTTTTGGAGGGATAAATGTGCATTTTTTGCAGTGATCCGAATATTTCTACTTGCATCAGTGGCGTTCGTTCGAGAATACCACAATCTTTATTAACAAAAAAATGGTACGCCACTGACTTTTCCCGTTTTGATATTATTTTAGAAATCCGTCATCAATTCTGAATAAAATTGGTCGCACCGTTTTTGAGGGAGGAAAAAAAAAAAACATATTTTATTGCAAGTTATGTATTTTTAATTTCTATATCAATAGAAATAGATAATGTATCAACATTATCTAGTTAGTAGGTTGCTGCCAATATTTCTAAATAAAATACAACCATCAAATTTCCAATTCCAGATTGGAAATACCGTATGCGATTCGAAATATTCACGAAGTTGATAATACAGTACTTCAACTTATTTTATCCATTTTTTTATCCAGTTAAAAGGCAAAAATTAGAACTCCTTTTTTTCTGAGAAAACACTAACTTTATAAAGTTATTTTAAGCCTATGTTGAATAATGTTTTATTGTTAACGATAACTTAAAAAAATAAAAAAGGAAAACTACAAGATAGCACGCCTATCTTTTTTTATTTCCCATTGTCGGTTTATGCATCTGTAGGTTTCGTGAAAGTAATTGGTGGGTTAATTTACTTGAAAAGTGAAAGTGAAACAATCACCTAATAAAAAGGAGGATTTAATATGTATGGAGCTGATACTCATTTGCGATTTTGCAATTTGGTACCTGTTATGAAGGTTACAAAATTTTTAAATACAGTTTATCGTCTTGACGAGAAATGTGCGTTCCTTTTTTGATACTTGTTTTTGATTTTACGTCCCTTTATTACCTACATTTTTTAGAATTTCTGGAATTATGAAAGAAAATTAAATTTTCCGAGTATAAATCAAATTTGACTGAAGATTCCACTGTCAAATGATGCAAGTGAATGAGTATGTTGAAGCTGTAATATTCTGTCAGCGTCGAGTCCACAGTCGCTTGTTTATTTGCTTTTCTTCTCTTAGCAACTGAAGAGAATCATTTATATGAGAATAATTTCAGATATTACAAATGCGAGATTCATGGGCTAATTTTAACTAAAACTATTTCTTATATAATGTGCAAATAACCTGAACAGAAATAAAATAACTACTATAAAAAGTAAGCAGTGAATATTAAGATCCTTACTATACGAGGTGTATCTTATTTTCCACTGACAAACGTTTACAGTGCGTTCTTTGTCCAGAATTACAAAAGTTTAAATAAACTTGAAGTCTATTCCGATTCCTTATGGAGCTATAGCTATAGCAGCTTGAGTGTGACCTGTTGACAATGCTTTAATATTTTCTAAACCAATTGAATTATCAATCCAAAAATTTTATACAGGTTTTTGACTATGGAAGACTCATAAAAAATTAATTATACAGTACCCATCCTGTTGTAGTTACCTACCTGATAAAAAAATATCGATAGTTTTTGCCCTTCGAAAAATCTAAATTTTTTATTGTGAGCATCATGGAGTGATGATAATTGAAAAAAATATTTTTTGTGAAACACTGCTGGTTAAATAATATTCTAAAATAACAAGGATATAAAAACAAGTTCAAAATCGGGTAACAAAGTTCTTCCTCTTTCTGACATATTTTCTATTTTACATAGGCTTGCCGAGAATTTGTTTCTTCGAATGGTCACTTTTATTTTTGTTATCAAGTTATTAAAAAATAAGTATTACTAAAAATAACCTTTATTAGGTTGGCTAGACTTTATTGGATGGCCTTAATTGTATTATTTTGTTCAGTATCAGTGTTTATTAAGAAAGCAAAATCAAAAATAATAAATCGATATTGTTTTATGTTTTTATTGTTTTACAAAAAATGATGGTTTTATTGATTATTTTCTGGCACTTTATACACCTACACGATTTTTTATTGTTTGTTCTATTTTCAAATAATGGTCATTATTAAAGATAAACCAAAACAGATATTCTGATAAAAGATTGACAATTAGGGTAATAAATATCTTTTCAAAAATATGAAATTTAATGTACCTAAGTAAAGGAAAAATATGTAAATAATTTTTCCTATTATCTATTCCTGTAGTAACTCATTTCCTGTGTTATTAAGCTGTTAAAAATGTTAATGGAATTTTAACATAAAATTTTTAAATTACCGTTTCTATTATCGGTATAGGTCCAATGCACATTCAAAGTGTTATAGTATTTATAAGCAATATCAAAATAAGAAATACTTCGGATCAGAAATTTATAAATAGTAGACACCAACCTATGAAACATAATTTGAACCAGTGGCGTAGTTTTGACTGTATACACTCAAATAGTAATATTATTATTGAACTAAATAATTCTTAATAGAAAAAAGACTGATAAAAAATCTTAATAACACTATTTTTTTAAAATAAAAATAAACTTCTGATCATCTGATCGATTTGGTTTTTGATCGTCCCATGGGCGTAGCTACAATTTTTGCATGGGGTGTGCCGAGGGCTGCTCCATGGAGACCTCTAAAAAAAAAACTCTCTCGCATTCAGCGACTACCCGGAATTTGAACTCGATTTGATTTGATTCTAAAAGAAAAGGTCATGCAGACACCGACTTACCGATATGACAAAGATGATAATATTAGATCTTTTTTCTTTCCGAGCTTACTGGGGTAAGAAAAAATTAAAGTTGATAAACTGGTAATAGTATTTTAACATTTAGTAGAAACTTCTGCGATGTATTATTATGTATTCTTACAAAAAAATATTGTATAACCAAAGAGTTAAACCGTTTTCAGGTAGGTATATTAATTTTAGATATTTTAAAGTAATTGAAATTATTCATAAATATTTTGATTTAGATATTTGCATAATGTGCATTATGTATGAATATATCAGTAGGTATGTCAAGGAATATTTTCTGTGTGTAATAGTGGTTGCATGAAGGTGAAAAGTTGCAAATTCCATGAAACGTGCATTTCTTGTATGAGTTTTCAGTTTGCAGCAAATATTAAATAATAAGGTTCATTGATGACTATCAACTTTTTATACTTAAAGCAAATTAACTGACGTCTTTTGTCATTTGCAAAACAAAAATTGCATTTCATGTTTTGATGCACCAGGTTGCAGATATAGGGTGTTGAAGTCTGTTAAAAATATATTTAAGATCGAGAATTTGTTGAGCTGGCGCACAGATCTGCACATCAGTGACGGAGATACTGAGAATTATTATTAATAACCTAGGATATATTTGAATAAATCGACAATAATCCAAAACTATTCGTTTCACAAAAAAAGATAGAATTATTTAATTAGAAATACTATTTTAAATAGAGTAGGTATAATTCCTAAAAGTAAAAAAAAGTTTACAGTATTCAATTTTTTAGAGGATTACTATTGGCTTGTTTTCGCATAAACTGAAAGAATGTTTATTCTATTTTAAATATATCAAGCTAAATCAAATAAATTCAAAGAATTTTTTCTAATAATTCTTATTAAATGATGTCAAACAACTTTCATACCAGAAAGCTAGGTGTGCAAAAGATATCTGGCCCCACATACAAGATTATTAACAGGTGGTATTGTGGAAATCAACTACAACATGAGCTAGCCCCAACTAGCACTGAATTATACTTCAGAAAACCAATAAACAAATGATATGATGAATGATATGACAAAGATGCACACATAAAAAAACAGCTACTACAAAGAAATATTTTTGTTTCCTCGTACTTGAGATTGTTTCATCAGGCAGCCTCCCTTGTGCAATGGTAACATTATTCAGGGTGTATTCTAAGTCTATGTCATAAATTAAGGGGGTGATTTCTTAGGTCACTTTAGACCCAAAAGCCTTAATAAACCAGGGCCCTAAAGTTACTGGTTTCCAAGATAGAGGGTGTTAAAGTTTTTGAAAAATATCACATTTTTTCAATTCTCTGAAGTTGTTTGACGTAGATTGGGATACATTCTGTATAACAATATCAATATAACAAGTATGTGTTATTGTATTAATTATATTTAGACATATATCATTCTCCAATTTCCAAGATGGAGCGGCGCCATTCTAGGGTTCTTAATAATGGTGTTTCCCAGACACTGCTTGACAGATTTGTGTAACGAGTCATCAATTTTTTTCTAATAATTAGTCACGTCATTAACGCAACTGTTATTAATTTACATCAAGGGTCTTAAGAGATATTTAAATTAATGTGAGTTATTTTAATTTAAACACCCTGTATTTCAAAAACGAAGCACTTCCGGATAAAAGTTTATAGAAACTTTTTTTATTGACTTGTGAAATTTACCATTAAATTCTGGCAGAGTATATCCCCTGTTTCTCCTGTACAGATTTAGGAAAAATTGAATAAAAACATTATATAAATTGGATCAACTTTTATTTTTAATTTTTTAAAAATAACTGAAATAGATTGAAATGTCCAGTTTGACTTTACTTGCATTTGAAACCGCCTGGAACGTTGAATATTGAACTATAATATAGGCAACACATTATACTCATCGTATCTCTTTTAAAGGTTTGATTTCTATTTCATCATCAAATAAAATATAATGTGTAACCTTTTTCGAGATCTCAGGGTCGCCCTCCTACTTTAATTCATTATTTCGCAAATTTTTTTATCACGAAATCAATTCCTTGGAAATCAATTCCTAAAAAACAGTATAGGCCCTACGTTTCATTATCAAAATGTCACCATCTTAATTTTCGTGTGTTTGGTTTGAACAGTCGCTTTGGTTTGAATGTGTTTGATAAATGCTTAGCAAATATTTTTTGTCGACTGACATGATTACATTTAATGTATAACAATTGATTTAATATTTTTGCCTGAATTTTGTTCCCCCTGGTTGTTGGGGTCACTGATTACGAAATCCGAAAATTTCCCAAAAAAAAAAGATGGCGGATCCAATATGGCGGATGTAAAATAGCAAAAACATTCAAAATTTAAAGATTATGGCGGAAACTTGTTACTCGGTAGTTATCCTAATCACGAATAAAGTTTTAATTCGGAAATTCTTAAATTCAAAATTGCGGAAACATTATGGGGATTGAAATTGAAAAATGGAGAAAGATGCACAAAATGAGTAAGAATTTAAATCTAAAAATACAAATTTGATCATTCAAGTAGCAATCTGTCTCAATTGAATTCTACCTGGTACTTGCAAGGAAGATATATTTTATAATGTTTGGATTGATTATTTTTATTTTTTTAGATAATTATTATTACTATGGGTGAAATAATACGTTTACTTGATATCGTGAGCACGCAGAATAGTTGTTTCCTTAATTATTATTAATTGATAAATTTGAATTAGCCTAATACTATTTAAAGTAAAGTTAAAGTACCTACAAAAGCAAATATTAAAAATGAAAAAAACTGCTATACGTACATTTTGTGTAATACCTATACTTACTCAAAACCTGTTTTTGATATGGTAAAGTGGACTTCTTTTTAAATTTTACTCAATATAATCTAATTAGAACAAATTCTTACACTGATTAATTTCAAAGCTACAATTAAAAAATATTTATATCTACGAGCTACCCATAAATCGTTGTTGCATCTAAAAAATCTTTTTGACATAAATATTTTCATTTTATTTTCTTCTGGGAAAATAAATTATGCTAGACACCAAATTAAATGAATACCTACCATGAACTAAACACAAAGTGTTTATTGAAATACGGTAACATATTTTCGGAAACTACAAACAATTGGGCATGGAAAAATAAAATAGGTATAACAGTTTTTAAATAAGTATATTTTAAAAAGTACAAATGTACAACTTAACATAAATAAATATCTGTACCTATTTTTTTAAATAAAGAATAATTATCTGAACAGACATGCCTTAACAGAGTTAATGGCAATGTTTTTTTAACAAAATTGTAGAAAAATATTGGTCCTATATTTTCTACGTTGTTCTTTTTTAACAAATGTATAAATACATTAACGATCACTATTAATCAAGTACCTAACTAAATGCAATACAAAAATTTTCCATTAGTAAATAATAATAGTTCATATTTACATGCAAAAAAAATATGTACATGTACTTGATCATGTTAATCTTAGGGGGCCTTGTACTCTTCCTCTTATTTCATTTGTTGAAGTTGCGAGAAAGAAAATTTGCTAGACGATTTTGGATTAAATGATTACAGAACAATTCTTTAGATACCTGCAGCTATATTACGTATTTAAAGATCCTTCTATATATTTTATATACACTTATGAACTGGAAAGTCATACAATAACGACTAAAGATAAATTTTTCCAAAAATTATTAGGGATAATTTGAAAGAATGTATTTAAAAATTGTGTTACTATTATAGTCACAAAAATGCATAAAATAAATAACTCATTGTATATTGAACAACTGAAATGTACACAAATGTTTTTATTCAAAATAGTTTACAGTTTAATATTTACCAAGTATATGTGATTTTAGATAAGAATAGAAACAATGATCAGTCTAACAAAATTGAATATATACCAAATTAGCGGTAATGAACAAGCACAAATAGACATTAACCGATGACTATCTTGTATTTTTCCTGTCTTTATTGACAGGGGTCAAGAGAGTAGAATGTGAGACTAATGACAGTATTCTAAACAACTACCAGTTTTCTCTAAAATATAGCCAAATACGATGATGCAAAGACTATTTATGATTATGAAGAGTAAAAAGATTTAAACCCAGAGTCGTTTGGCCTAGGTTCTTTTACAACTTGACCTATACCAATAAACCATATATTCGAATATTCTATGTCTACTATTAGTCGTTAATATAAGTAAGAGCACACTTGTCTGCAGGGGCCAATGCGGCCAGCAAGATATAAATATTACAAGAAGTAAATCGTGTTACATTTAAAAATTCATCTGGTCCCGATGACAACAAATATACATGGAAACTATAAATTTATAGTATAAAAAGGAAAACGTTGCAAATCCAATCCAAAATGTTGCATACATATCCGTGCTTCAACATATTATGTGCACTTACTTTAATAACGATTTTATGACATATTCCGATATATACTTATAATAACTTCCACTTATGCAGATATTGTTTTAGCCAGTTATCTATACATTGTGACTCACTTAAAGGTGCTCACCATGGAACATAGGAAACAGCAAAATAAAATACATATAACCTTTAAATTTTTATCTTTCCTCGCCTGGTACCATTAAAATTTTTCTAAACCGTTTGGATTTTGGTAGACGATGGTGAACATCTTTTTCTATGGATATCATACTCATTTTCGTAATTTTATAAACCATTTTTATGGCTCATGTTATAATAGTACCAGTCGATGCTTGTATCTAGAATAATTACACAGTCATTAAAAAAATTTAAGCCTAGTGGTCAGTCTACAAAAAAAGTAAAGGCATCATTTAAGAGTGTTTTGTTATTTAACTAGTTTTGTATCGCTTGCTGTTTATGAGATTTTCATAGCGAGCTGCCTTGTATGTATTAACAGAAATATAACATCAAAGAACAAATTGAAAACTGCTGTTGTATATCAGTTATTAAAAAGTAAAATACATCATCACTGTAAATATAAAAAATTATATTCTTTTTAATATTTTTCTAAACTCTTAATTGAATAGATCTTTACCTATGGTACCTAATATTTGCGTATAAAAGCTTTGATTCTTGGAAAAATTATCAGTTGGATATATTTCATAAATTCCTGATAATATGTGTTAGTGAGTGGGTATTAGAATTTCAAACTAGATAACATTTACTAAAAATTCAGTTACTGCATCTGCATAAGTATTAAAACAAATACTACTGGATTTTGCCCGCACCGTATATACTTTATTTCTTTGGCAGACTATTACATTAACATGATACGATATCGAGCAAATCTACAAGGTTGGCACAAACTGCTTTTAATTTTCATTTGAAAACTCTGCAGTTATACATTACGATTTTGAGCAGTTCTTCAAATCGAAGAAATATTCTTCGTCCCAATACCAAAAGTGATTGTACTGAAGATGTAATCGCTTCATTAGATGTGATGAACACCAAGGCGATATTTTTTACAATATAAATTAATCCTACTTAGGTACAAATTAACGATTATGACTTGGCACTGCTGTCTATGTACGCTCTGTTTCGCAATGTGTTTGAGGCCTCTGAGGAGGTGTACCCATTTGTCATTGTCTTCACGTCATCGGAGTGCTCGTACAACGCCGTTTGCGTTGTGAAACAAATTCCTATTTTCGAGCGTCCGTTGGTCTGCGGTTTTCCATTCAAATGGGCCTGCAATAGAAAAAAATATTACTTTTTGGAAAAACATTTATTTCCAGATATACGCATACCTAAGACCTTTATCCTTCAATTTTTTTTTAAAGAAATACTGATCCTTTGGCAAAGGGTTATTTATGTAAAATTTCCTTTTTTTCAATTTAGTGAAAATAATTAGTAAAATAAAAAAGCAAAAAATGCCAAATATAAATCGGATAAAATAAAAATTATATTTTTTCTGGAAACCATTACTAGGAGTTATATATAGTCTTTCCGATCTCAATTGAAGAACCAAGAGGTTGGCAGTATGTACCAGGTTCGATCGCTGACGCAGCAACTCGACATTGAAATATTTGAAAAACTTGTTTCCATTTTTATTTAACTATACCCATATACAGGTCTAGTCGCGCAGTTGAAGAATGAGCGCGCGGGCAAACGCGGCACATACATAGCCCCACTGGGCCACTTGGCCATAAATTCGGTTGTCAACAAATGGCCTAGCAGTGCAGTGCAGCAATGCGGAATTTGATGTGATTCAGGTAATTTTCATTTATTATAGGCACCTTGTATTAATCATTCATATTACAATTGCGAAAGGAACACATAAGAGGGATATTTTGTTTACTAATATTGTCACAACATGGCATTTTGGAAACCTTTTGAAACGAAAGAAAACGAAATTTACCATCAATATAATAACATTGTTTGACGACATAAATAATTAAAATATATTGGTCAAATGAACATAAAATAATTATATAAAAATAATTATAATTTTTTACCTTTAGTAGAAAAATTTTTTAGGAACACCTATGAAACTCACTAAATTTTATTGCTAGACGTTTTCATACATGTTCAACTGACTTCGGAAAGACTATACAAGTAAGTATTCAATTTTCAAAATATTTAGTGGCACCAATTTCTGATTTTTTCAATGAAAATGACTCCCGGTAACACCGCCACTGGTACATGCATTTTGTCCGAATTCGTAGATTTTTAAATTTTTTAAATAATATGTAGCTCAAGTTTCATCATTCCGCTTTAATCATGAGATACTTTACAAAATATCATATGGCCATTACTCCAAGACTTTTTTTTTGATGGCCGGAATTTAAATTTTAAGTTTTTCTAATTGACTGCTAAATAACTTGTATACTTTATTAAAGTATTTACGAAAGATTATTGCATAATAATAATAATTAAATTGCATAATGGGTTATATTTACGATTAATGTAATAATATATCTAGTCTTTCAAAAGAATTTTAATTAATAGTTTAGAACAAAGATATAACTAAATCTTAATAAATTTGAAAATAGTATAAGAACAATAATCACAAACTAAAAAAAAAAAATTGTGTAAACATAGTTCCACATTTTTGTACTATGAATAAATAAAAAAAGTTTAAGGTTAACTTTGGTTCTTGACATGTCGCCGTAAGATTCCATACACAGGTAACACTACTTTTTTTATGTATTTATTATTGATTATTAGTTATTAGCTATTCCTTTATATTAACCTATTAATTAAAATTATTTTAAAAGTCTCTATTGTAAAACAAAAAGAGCGCAATCATTACTAAGCAATTTAATTCAAAATATATTAAAAACAAAAATTTTACCAGTTTATGTGTTTATTAAGTGTTTTAATACAGTTTGAAGGCCTGTCACAAACGATGTATTTCTAGACAAATGTTTATATACAGGATGTCCCGGTACTTGATTAAACTCTTGGTTCAACTCGGTAAAATTAACAGTTTAGGAAATATTTGAGATTTTATGTCACAGCAGTACATTCGCGCGGCGCCTCCACCATTTTCATAAAATTTTTAATTGCACTTAATTACAATATTAGAAGCGTACATATTTTTAAAGCAAGTGCCTAGAGAATCTTACTGTGTGCTAGTGTAATTTTCACTAACAAAATTTGACAAATACACTTTACACTTAACACGAAATAAGAAAAACAAAACAAGAATATGTTAAAGTAAGTTAAAAAAATAATTTTAAAGAAGGAAGACTATCAAAATACATTTTCAATATGGGCACTTTTCACCTACACATACTTTCTAAGTCTACGAATGTTATTTGTTCGTACCCGAAAAAGCATTTCTGAAGTAGGTCTAATATTATTACAATGGAAATTAATTCCTTGTAGCAATTCATGCCTTGTCTGTGTACTGGAGTTGCGTACACTAAACTTTTCAAGTATTCCCACGTAAGAAGTCATCGGGTTAAAGTCTGGCGAAGGTAGTAGCCATGAAATTGCGCCTCCTCTCCCATTCCATTTATTATTATTATTAACAAAATGGATACATAATTTCGTACATCAAGATTGAAATGAGGAGGAGCCCCATTGTGCATGAACCAAACATTTCTTCGGTGTCTAATGGAACATCATCTAATAGTGGCAGTAAATTATTTTGCAAAAACTTCAAACATCGATGTCCATTCAGACGTTCCTCAAAAACGTATGGACCTATTAAATTATTACCACAGAAATGCTTTTTCATGTACGAACAAATAACATTCGTAGTCTTAGGAAGTGTGTGGAGGTGGATGGTGCCCACATTGAAAATGGATGTTCACAGTTTTCTTTCTTTTAAATTAATTTTTACCTTATTTTTATGTGTAAAATGTGTTTGTCAAATTTTGTTAGTAAAAATTACATTAGCACACGGTAAGATTTTCTAGGATCTTGTTTTAAAAATATGTACTCTTCTAGCATAGTAATTAAGTGCAATTAAAAATTAAAAACAAAAAATGGTGGAGGTGCCGCTCGAGTGCAGTGTTACATAAAATCACAAATATTTCCTAAACTGTTAATTTTGCCGAGTTGAACCAAGAGGGTATTATCATTGACAAATTCTTCAGGGAACTTATTTTTGACACAGGCAGATTTCGATTATCATCTATGCAAAAATTCTGGGTTGTTAACCATTGGGCATAGTCCGTCCCTGGCGTTCTGGGCACAATGAAGTTTCATTTACTACATCAAAAACAAGCTGTACGCATGTGTTATCGATCACCAAATTTGCATCATGCTGAAGTTAATTTTCAATTTTGGGGACCCTTAACTTCTTAACGAAGGCCCGTATGGAAAAAATTTATATGAAGAACTGATATTATTTTGACCTCATCTATCTGTACTCGAATTTTTTGTATCAAGTACCTGTATACATTTTGGGATATCTTCACCCGAAGAATCTTCTTTAAATATATGTACATTTACTTTACTTTAGTGGTCTATTTTCATATTAAAATATTTAGAATAAATTGAAGTAATAAGGATACATATGTGAGTTATTAACTTTATTTATTAAATTTCTCCTAGAAAACCTATGTTATACGCTAATATAAAGGAAAAATATTTAAAAACAATTAAGTACTTACTGCTGTTTTATCTTTCCTCTCCCTCTTGGAGTATGTTTGTTTATAGAATTTGGAAAAGAGGAAGTAGAACATGACAGCATGCATTCCGATCCACCAAACGAAGGCTTTGGGATAGTTGCAATCGATGAAAAGCAGTTGGAATGCGTGAACCATAACCAGCACAAATTGAATCTGAAAGTAAAATATTTCCCCTGTTTGTAATGTCTCAAACAATTGATCGAGATTTATTGTTTTATTTCTGATAGTATCATCAGATCTGTTCTTCAAACTGACTGTTTACTAAAATTTATTTTACGTCAGAAGTTTCATTCAAATTTTAATTACATCTACAACAATTCTAATTTTCAATAATTATTTATTGCAATACTCTTTAATTTCTATAATGTTACCTTAACACAACTGAAAACTTTTTCAAATAGGAAAAATAACAAATAAAATAATTTACTTACCATTTGGATTGTAGTCAAGTATTTTTTCCACCAAAGGTACTTCTGGTACTGTGGCCCAAGGGCGGCAAGAAGGTAGTAGCTGTACATAATAATGTGAACAAAGGTATTCAAAAACCCGAAAAAGCTGGAATGACCGCCTGGTGTGAATTTTACTCCAAACCAGACCGACATGGGCATGACACCATGGTGGATGACGTGAAGGGTTGACACGTGGTTGTTTTTCTTTCGGAGAACAAAGAAGAACTACAAACATAAAACGATGTTTGAAAAATAATTAGTTAATTAATATACAGGGCGTTCTGAAAGTTCGTCAGGAAACTCCAGGAGGTGATTCTACGGGTTAAAATAATAGGATTATGTGATAAAAAAAATTTTCGAATTGTCAATTGTTTGCAAGTTACAGCTTGTCAAAGTTCAATTTTTGTAATTTTTCTATTTAAATAACTTATTTAGTTCAAGTTCGATTTGTCTCTCATTTGGCACACCCACTAAGTAGATGAATCTCTATTGAACCAGTTAGAGGAAAGTCTCATTATGCGCTGCTAGAGAGCACTTTACCTAGAATTCAAAATTCGTCTTGTTCATAACTTTTTTCTCTTGCTAGACGTCTCAGAAATTTAAACATTATTGAAAAGAGAAACAATATTAATTTACAAAAAATTATGTACTCCTTATTCAAGCCGATAAATTTAACCGTTTAGCAGGAAGTCGCTATTAAAGTGTTATTAAACATCAAATTTTTGATAATTCTTTCGGCAATTAATCAAGTTGCCATGCTGTAATACCTTCTTTTGTAAAACCAGCTTTGTTAGTAAATAAAATATTGTTAGTAAATTCATTATCCTCATCTTATTTTTCCACAATGCTATTACAGAGCGGAAAAAGTTATTGTGAACTCATATCTTGCTTTAAACAATTTTTGTTACAATTCGTAACAACAAAATTACTAATGACATTTATTTGAAGCATGGCAACTTGATTAATTACAGAAAGAATTATCAAAATTTTATGTTTAATTGCACATTAATAGGAATTTCCTGGTAAACGGTTACATTTATCGGCTTGAATAAAGAGTACATAATTTTTTTGATATTGTTTCTTTTTTCAATAATGTTCACATTTCTGTGATGTCTAGCAAGAGAAAGAGGTTATGACCAAAACAAATTTTGAGTCCTGGGTAAAGTGCCCTCTAGCGGCGGATAATGAAACTTTTCTCTGACTGGTCCAATAGAGCTTCATTTACTTAGTGGATGTGCCAAATGAGAGACTATTCGAACTTGAATTCAATAAGTTATTTAAATAGAAAAATAAAAAAAATGAAATTTGACAAGCTATAACTTGCAAACAATTAACAATTCGAAGAAAAATTTCATCACATACTGCTATTATTTTAATCCGTAGAATCACCTCCCGGAGTTTCCTGACGGACTTTTAGAACACCCTGTATGGCAAGTACTACGTAGCATCAGAATTACTTTCTGTATCACATAATAAACCGAAATTTTTCCCTTTGTCTACATATTTCATATAGTTGCCTGAAGCAATCTAGAAGAATAGAGGCAATAAATAAAGTACTTATTATGAAAAAATATACATTTACAATATTTGTGCTGAATAATACAATAGCTAACACATTTCATACTTAATTGCTAATAGCTGTTTTACATTGACAATTTATTCATGAATAAATTCACGAAGTTCTTCATGAATTAATTCACGAATTTATTGGTAAACAGTGTGGTTTTACACTGCTACAGACTTTGTCAAGTTTTTTGACGCATGAATCAGTTCTACCAATGAATCAAAAAAGCAAATAAATTTCAAAAATGTCACATTTCCACTCATAATTGTAGTGATACAACAGCGGTACCATTTTGACACATATTATATAAACATTAGTTTTTGTAAGTAACAAATCAGTAAAATCAATGCAAAACTAGTACGATGCCACACAATTATTTACATATTAATAACATAACCTCATTACTGATCTGTAGCTGGAAATCTGTTGGGTTGGTACTTCTGAACTTCACGAAGAAATTGACGAAAATTAGAGCATGTTCTAATTCGTCAAGAACTTGATGAATAAATTCATGAACTTATTCGACAGCAGATTTGGTGCATTACACTTGTCCAATTTCTTGATGAAGCGACTTCATGAATTAATTCATCAATAAATTGTCAATGTAAAACAGCTATAAGTGTTCTACATAGTTGCATTTCCATAAGAATAATGTTGCATTTCAGATATATGCAAAGTCTCAAATTGATTTTATCTTTTATTATTATTATTTTAAATATTTCCCTGAAACTGTAACAGCGTTTTCTTTATTTCCATCATTAAACATCGTTTTAAAAAATGTATGCATCTTATTAACGATTTCAAATTTTCTTTTGATTTTGAGTCAAGCACACTATTTTTTACTTTTCTAAAGCAGCCGTTCTGGATTTCTTCTGTCGTTACAATACTTGCCGTAAATGTTACATCAGGTATACGTGTAATTTACTTAGAAAATTCATCGTTCATTCAAATCAAGAAAGCGAAGTTTAAAAAACAAAGTAGTAGACACTGGAATGAATTGTATGTTGATGGTTTGAGATAAAATTTTCTTTTTAGGTCGAAAAGGATAAGCTAAACTAAATCAATGCCCGATGTGTACAAAAATTTATATGCAAACGATCGAAATAGGAAAATGTATCGATAAATATAAAATATTTACCTGTTTCTGTTAATTTAATTGAAAGTTTGATTTATAAACAAAACCCGCCTAATACGTTTTGATGGTATTTCCGGTAGTATGTTACAAATATGTACGCCTGTGATTACTTTTCCTCTTACACATATAATAATTAATTATGATTTTGAAACTGGAGTTGTTCCGTATCAATGGAAAACATCAATTGTTACCCCTATACCTAAGAAATCGCATGCTAAAGATTTTGCAGATTTAAGACCTATTAGTTTGTTGTCAGTTTCCCTTAAAATACCGGAACGAGTTATTTATAATCAGCTCATCACTCACTTCAATTCTAATAATGTTCTACCTTCTAACTAATCAGGATTTCGTAAAAAAATTAGTACAGGAACGGTACTTGCGGCTGTGGTTGATGATGCTTTACGGGTCATCGACGTGCCATAGGGTATTAAGCCTCACGCTTTTAGATATGTCAAAAGCATTTGACTCAATAGATTTCAGCTGCCTGTTATTGGCCAAACTATTTTTCTATGGAATTCATAATAAATGTCATGATTGGTTTGATTCCTAAATTAAAGACAGAATGCAACTTACTAAAATTAAAACTGAACACGGTCTTTTATTTTCTGAACCTAGAATAATAATATCTGGAGTGCCACAAGGCTCTGTCCTGGGGCCTTTCTTTTTAGTATATGTACCGCGGATTTTGTCAGTAGTGCACACTATTTGCAGTATGCAGATGATTTATAAATTGTGTACAGCTTCGAAATCGAGAATAAACAAACTGCTGTTGATCTTATAAATTCTGACTTGCATCGGATTAAGGAGTTATGCGATAAAACTGATCTAACACTTAACCCAAGTAAGCGTACAAACCTGGTTATCGGTACTTAAAAAACTAGACAGTTGGGGGATTTTGCTGTTTATATTGACAATTGTCATTTGGAAAGCTGTAGTTCAGTAAATAATCTGGGTCATGTATTTGAAAATGACCTGAAATTCTCACAACATGTTAGTGTGTTATGTAACAATGCGTTCATAGCCTTTAAGCAAATAGCGCCTTTAAAACGCTATTTGAGCTCTGATAAATAAAATAATTCCTTAGTTTTGACTCATCTAAATTATTGTGATTATGTTTATGGTCCTTTACTTACACTTGCTGATAAATTTAAGCTGCAAAAAATTCAAAATTGGTGCGTTTTGTCACATATATATATATCCTTTCTTCACCATGTTACTAATTTTATTTGACAGTTTGATAAATTTAGACTCTGTGAAAGACGCTTTGTTCATTTTTGTGTTTTTGTAAATAACGTGTACATGATCGTCAGCTTCGTAATTTACATGATTTGCAAATAATCGTCATCGAACTGACTATTTCAGATGTTCATTTAGTCATTTAGCAGCTACGGCATTAAATAATGTACTGGTGCCTCAGGACTTAACATTCCGTAATGCACCTCTTATTAAGAAACGCATTCGTGAGTTGGTCATGGAAAACGATAACTCCACAAATGCTGCTGTTTCCTAGTTTTTTATTTTTTTAGTTTTTTAGTTGTTTTAATATAATATGCGTATGTGTATGAGTGTGTCTGAGTATACTATGTATTTGTATGTGTATTTGCATAGGCTTGTATGAGTGTATGTATATTTATAAGTTATTTGTTATTGTTGTTATATAATTTGTTATTGTTGTAATAGCTCTTTATAATTATATTGTTTTTAATATGTAACTTGTTATTATGTGTGAGTTAACTGACTTTCTAAGGGGTAGGCTAATCATCAGTTATCTAGTGTGTTTAGTCCTTTTGTGTATAGGTATGCATATTGCCATTGTAACTATGCGCAATAAATATTTCTGACTTGACTTAAATTGTTTGAAAAGATTATTTCAAAAGTTATCGTAAAAGAAAGATCAAATAAAGCTATTATTGAAGAAACAAATCTGAAGGCATTAATATCATGAATCAGTTTCCAAATAGTAATAAGAGGTCTGTTCAGATTATAAACAAACTTTTTAATTACACGCTAATGGAAATATTTAGTGATTTTTAGTGAGCATTGCATTGCGCAGAACCTCTCTGTAACCACATACTCTTGGATTATTGATGTCTCATTTAATTTTTGTGGTATTGTTATTTGAGTGCAAAGTGTTTAAGTGTTAGTGATAACTTTTGAAATGTGCGAGTTTCTGGAATTTTGCATGAAACTAGAGAAAACTCTCACGGAAACGTTCCAACTTTTGAAACGAGCTTACGGAGATGTTTTCGTGATTTAAAAGTGGTCGTCAGTCAATTGAAGATGATCCTCGACCAAGAAGGCCTTCGATTCCATCTGACGACTCCCACGTTCAGAAATTCAAAGACCTAGTGCGTGCAAATCGCTGATTGTCAGAGAAATTTCAGAAGAGGTTGGCATTTCAAATAGGTCATGCCATGAAATTTCGACTGAAAAATTGAACATGTTTCGAGTTGCAGCAAAATTGATTCCTCGTTTGATGCCGAACAACAAAAGAAAATCGTGTGGAAGTTTATCGGCAACTCCTTGAACAATCAAATGACAATGAAACATTCATTTAAATGATCATAACGAGAGAGGAAAGCTACGACATTGAAACAAAAGTTCAATCATCACAATGGATTGGCAAAGGATCTTCGCGTCCCAAGAAAGCACGTCAGTCTCGATCCAATATCAAAGTGATGCTCACTGTTTTTTTAGACTGTGGAATTGTGCATTTTGAATTCTTGCCTCAATGTGAAACAGTGAACCATGTGTACAATCAATGCACTTTACAACGGTTACGTGAAAAAATCTGCAAGAAAAACCTGGCTCCTTGCGATTGTTTCTTATTTTCGAAATTAAAATCAGTGCTGAAAAGATGCCGTTTTCAGACTATTGATGACATCAAAACAAATTCGTCACAGGCTTTATAGGCGATTTTAAATTAAGCTATCCAGAACTACTTCGCGAAATGGAAATACCTCTGGGAAAAGTGTGTGAATAGAGGACGGGAGTACTTACTTTGTGGAAGATAAGAACCAATAATGTATAAAATTAATAATAAATTTAAAAAATATAATAATCGGTTATTTTCCTAACAGACCTCGTATAACAGTTTAATTGAAATTCAAATTTATTGTACTTTGAATGAAAACAGAATATTTTTGAGTTTATTTGAATATGTATATCTTGCAATTACGGAAATACTATTGCTAATTTATTAGTGATTTTTAATACAACTATTAATTTTTATTTATTTATTTATTGCGGTGCAAGGTTTGACATTAACGATATTGTTTGTATCTTGTCTCATAGTATATAATCTTCTAGATGTCATAGAATATAATTTATTTTAATGCTATTTAATTGCACTCCTCATATTGCACAGGAAAAAACAATGGAAAATATGTTGCGGTAAATCACTATGATACTTACCGTGTCAAAAAATTCCGTAAACTTGGAAAAGTAATACCACCAACAACCTCTGGCCATCTGAAAGACAATAAACCACTTAATTATGTCTCCTTATACGCAAGCCACAGTAATTGTTAATAGAAAATTATTCTATTTACGGGTTTGCTAGAATTCGCAGAATTCTTTTGTCACGTGAATATTGAAAATATATGTACAAAGTACTTTACTCTTGTTGGTGACGTTATAGACAAGCTGAATCTTAATAATATATTTTAACTGCGGACATAATTCGCGACGTAAAAAAGTATATTATTATTATCTTTAAATCTATCCATTCGTATGTACGTTTTGAAAACCGCTATACGTATCGGAGATAATTAATTATGCTTGTGCACTAACGAACTGAGGGTTTTCCAAGTCATGTGTCAACACAATTATTTAGAATAAGACCTTAATCTTTTAGGAATGGAATTTTACATTATAGTATATGACATACACCTAATCTCAAAAAAGCTGTAAAAATATATCACTTTGCTAGCGACCTCTAGCAGGAAAATCCTCAAAAAATTACCAGTACCTAATTTCAACGCATTACATTGGTTTTTGGAAAAGATATGGCTTAAAATTTGATTTCAAGCTATTACACTATATTTCAAAAAACAGGAGATGATATGGAAAACTCGTCTTATTTATTTATTATATTGGCCCCTCAGTTTACACAGTACCTTTTTCCAAAATACTCAGAATATGAAGTTTCAATATAGGTATTCATGTCAACAAAAATGCGGTTTTTATACAGGGTGTTTATTAATTGAATGCCGATACTTAAGGGTGTGAATCCTTGGGTCATTTTAAAAAGAAAACTTAATATCAACATATGTCCTAAACCTCTTATTTTTTGAGCTACAGGGTGTTACAGTTTTAAGAAAAAATTTACTTTTTTATTATAATTTTCTTATCACTCCAGATATTTTTATGAAATTTTGTACACACCTATTAATCATTAAGGAGCATTGTTTGATGTAAAAAATGTTTTAAAATCTTTGCCAATGACGTCCGTACGAGGTTTGAACTAAACATTTTTGAAGAAAAAAATGGTACGCCACTGCTTTTTCTAAAAACTAAAATTATTTTTAAAATCTCCATTTATTTTACAGCAAATTCGGTCCCTAGACTTACTCTCGTACGACGCACCATTTGCACGTAAAAAAATGAAAACCAAAAAAAGTTTTTTCCCCAAGTTCATTGAGACTGCTTTTGATATTTTGTTGCCATTTTGTAGACACCCACCATGCGTGGAAACACTTTTTGTGGGGCAAAAATTAATTTTCTACTTTCACAAATGACGTTCACGTAGGCATAATATTAAATGTTTGGATAGAAAAAACGGTAAGCTCATTAAATGCCCCCTTAAAGCAAATGAAATAAAAATTAGTAGGCTGGGTAAAGTGCCATAATTTTTTACGCTTCTTTTCGCAATAAAGTTGACATTGATTTTTCATTATTAAAAAATTATTAGAGTAGGAGGTAAAATCTCATAAAAAATGGTAAATTTTACAATCGGTGAATTAGCTGACATGCATTTTACTTATGGGGTTGCCGACGGAAATGCATACGAAGCCAGGAGGATATACCAAGAGCGGTATCCAAATCGCGTACTACCCGATCCGAGAACATTTTCTGGGATTCATAGACGTCTTCACGAAACCGGAAATTTAAAAGTAGACCACAGTGCTAAAGGAGTCCCTGAAACAGTAAGAACACCGGAACTTGAAGAAGGAATTTTACATGAAATTGAGGAGAACCCCGAAACTAGCACGAGGAAAATCGCGGCAACATTTAATGTTTCACACGTACTTGTTTGGAAAATTCTTATCGAAAATTTGTTATATCCATATCACATTGAAAGAGTCCAGGCATTACTCCCTAGAGATTTCCCGTTGCGCATTAATTTCTGTGAGTGGTTTCTTCAAAAGCTGCTGGAAAATCCGTTATTTGACAGGTACATTCTTTTTACCGATGAAGCTAGTTTTTCTCGAAACTCAATACGAAATTTCCATAATAACCATTTGTGGGCGGATGAAAACCCTTTTGCAATTGTTGAATCAAATCATCAAGAACAGTTTTCAATAAATGTTTGGGCTGGTATTATTGACGATTATTTGATAGGCCCATTTTTTCTCCCAAGAAGATTAGATGGACAATCGTATTTACACTTTCTTGAAGAAGATCTGCCGCCAATGCTTGAAGACCTTCCTCTTTTATTAAGAAACCAGATGTGGCTAATGCACGATGGTGCGCCTCCACATTTTAGCTTACGGGTGCGTGAATTTTTAAATCACAACTATCGCGATCGGTGGATAGGCCGCGGAGGAACGCAGTCATGGCCGCCCAGATCTCCCGACCTTAATAGTTTAGACTACTTTTTCTGGGGTCATCTGAAAAGCTTAGTGTACGCAGTGCCGATTCAAACCGAAGAAGAGTTACGAAATCGTATAATAGTATGCTGCCAAACCATAAGAGACACCCCAGGAATTTTTGAAAATGTACGTCAGTCTATGCGAAGAAGAGTAGATGCTTGCATACGTGTGGGTGGAGGACACTTTCAACAACTACTGTAAATACATAATAAATACATTATGACACTTTACCCAGCCTACTAATTTTTATTTCATTTGCTTTAAGGGGGCATTTAATGAGCTTACCGTTTTTTCTATCCAAACATTTAATATTATGCCTACGTGAACGTCATTTGTGAAAGTAGAAAATTAATTTTTGCCCCACAAAAAGTGTTTCCACGCATGGTGGGTGTCTACAAAATGGCAACAAAATATCAAAAGCAGTCTCAATGAACTTGGGGAAAAAACTTTTTTTGGTTTTCATTTTTTTACGTGCAAATGGTGCGTCGTACGAGAGTAAGTCTAGGGACCGAATTTGCTGTAAAATAAATGGAGATTTTAAAAATAATTTTAGTTTTTAGAAAAAGCAGTGGCGTACCATTTTTTTCTTCAAAAATGTTTAGTTCAAACCTCGTACGGACGTCATTGGCAAAGATTTTAAAACATTTTTTACATCAAACAATGCTCCTTAATGATTAATAGGTGTGTACAAAATTTCATAAAAATATCTGGAGTGATAAGAAAATTATAATAAAAAAGTAAATTTTTTCTTAAAACTGTAACACCCTGTAGCTCAAAAATTAAGAGGTTTAGGACATATGTTGATATTAAGTTTCCTTCTTAAAATGACCCAAGGATTCACATCCTTAAGTATCGGCATTCAATTAATAAACACCCTGTAGAGATATTCTACTACTATGCTGTGAAACTTACCCTCATTGCTAAGGGGGTTGTGGAATAGTCTACTGGCTGGCATTTAAAACTGTAATGGTTTAACCATCCAGCTACACAACTCTGAAAGAAATGTAGGATCAAATATAAATGGACAAATTACTTAGGAATATGTTATATCCTTAAACGATTTCCATCTTTTATTAAACATATTTCCAAGTAACATTTGAATTACAAACATTGCCTTCATTACTTGAATGACCTACGATCTTGACTTCTAGTAACTTACCTCATAAAATAGCCACGTGCTAAATATTACTTGGAATAAATTATACACTATTAGCACATTCTTTAATTCACACGGCTTCCTATTCTCCATAAGCTTCGGACCTAGAACTTTTACGATATAAACGTATGTGAGACATATCGCCAAAGTGGGAAATGGGGAACTCATTAAGAACCAGTCGTTTACCCTCGGATCTGCAAAGATAAAATAATCTTAAAGTATTAATTGTCGTTAAATATTCAGAACTATTGAAGAATGTTCAGTATTTATACAAACTTCACTTGAACCCAGAAATACATAAATCAAAAAGAGAGTGCACTACTGAACGTATAGTCTCTTCACTCCACTAGGTTGCCATTGCGCATCCTACCTTCAGAGCTCAAATGAATATTGTATTTAATATCCAAAGAATTGTTTGATGATAAACCTTAAAATAATATAAAAAAATATATCCAGCTAGAACACGAACATTAAAATAACGTTTATTGACATCTTAACCATCAGTTGAATAACCATTGAAATGACCCACTAATCTACGCTATTTTTAACTAGAATTTCTACGTTATTTTACGGTTTTTCACTACTAGAATAACTCCAATTTGAAGCTTCTGACATCTTCACAGTTTGCAACTACGTGCATTTATAAAATGGGTTAGTTTAATATTTCTTCACTTCCCTATACTTTAACTATAATGATGTTGTTTTGTTACATTTTTCCTTTTTTTATAACGTTTAATTGTAACATTTACATTACTATGCACTTATCGTTTCTTATACTCGTAGGTACGTTTAGATATATATATTATACTATAACGTTATATCAACCAAAACGATTTTTAAACCATCATATTCTCACTGGGTGATAGATGAATTGCCCAAGCTTTCCTAGTGCTTTAAAATTTGTGAATTAGCAATTTTTATAACATATCTATATTGAAATTTGCAGTCGCCTTAAATATTGAAACACAAAGCTGTTAGTGGTAATGAGGCCAGAAGTTCCTATTTTTTTTTTCTAATCTTAATAATATCGAATTATTTTTCATAAAAAAACATATATTGCTTATACCAAAACTGAGCCACTTTTGTTAATTATAACACTAACTACAATGACTTGGTGCAGGTACTTTGAAATTCCTAGCGCCCAAAATATCGCCCATTCTCATTGCCAGTTTTTATTTTCTTTAACCTTCAAAGGACACACTAGTGCGATTTCACACCACCGTTTTTTTTTTAACAGCTGGCATTTCTCAGGTAGCTGCTGCCGAGGATTCCCCCACCACGATAATTCCTTTTATAACCTAATCTAGAAGAATTTCCGATTTTTTTAGACTAGAACATTGTTTCTTTATATATCATTAATCATTTTTCAAATATTTTTTTCATTAGTAGTTTAATTGTAACTTGTATTTGTCATTATTTATTAATAATATTGTTTAAATTAATTATTTCTATACAAAACAAACATCAATTTACAGAAAAGGAGCCCAAAATCATAACCTAAAAAAAACCTAATATCTGTATCATTTTATCAATATATTTTTTTTTTCTAAAAAATATAGGTAGATTTTCAACTTCAAAATCTTTTTTTACTTTTTCTCTAGCCATTATTTATAAAAAAAATATACGAATTTAAAAAATAATTAAAACATTTTTTCAATCGCATTTTTAATTAACAATTTTTTTTCAAACCTAATTACATCATTCGATTTCTCGGAAAATTTTACTCCAGTTTACGTCATAACGTATTTATATCAAAACGAAAACATATTTTCATTAACAAATAAAGAAGACAAAGGTTCAAAAGAGGCAAAATCCCAATTCGCACTAGTGTGACTTTTAAGCTGGCCCACCCCAAGGCCTTTGAGGGTTAATAATAAAAAATATATTTCTTCTTCACTATGTCACAAGTAACAGCTTTTTCTGACTGGCAAGTGTGAATTTAGTTCTCTATATGCAACAATGAACATAATAAACACCATGAGCAAACTGATATGTCAAAATATGTGATACTCACCGCTTTTGTTGTCCATGAGGTCATGGTATCCATCCAGTATATATTTGACGACTTGGGTCATTATTTATCTGAAACAGAGTTATTATTAAGTAATTTTAAAGAATAACATTTCTTAACTAAGTATATAATTGCAACAGGTTTTTACAAGGTGATAATTTTACAGCATTATACCAAGAAAAGTAGTCAATCCACAAGTGAAAACATTCAAAGCTATTTACATATATTAAACTTAAATTTAAATTTATATAGGTACCTAGGTATATTACTGATGCCACAAAGAAAATAGTTGAAAATAAAGAAAATATGCAATACATTTTTAAAATAAAAACATGCTTTGAAGACATTCCTTTTATTCAGCATCTTGATTTACCTTAACTCCAAACACCTCTAACACTGCCAAATATGTTATCTATGTTATCATTATCATGTTAGACTAAGGCCCGATACTTTATCTCGGTTAAGGCTTGATTAACTAATCAGGCGATTAGACTGTGATTATACTATTATAAAATAAATCAGTCTAATCAGTACAGTCTAATCAGTTAATCAAGCTTTAACCAAGACTCAAAGTACCGGGCCTAATAATTACAAACAGTAATCATATTGTCAATTTGATAGAAAAAAAAAATTAAATCAACTTTAATTAGAAATGTAAAAGACCATGACTTTAGAGTAACCAATATGAAATTAAGCAAACGACAGTTTCATCGTATCCAGTCTGGTGGAAATATTCGAACTCCTTTAAGGTCGCTATTACAAACAAGCACATCCGTGGAATTTTTCTGTAGATAGTTCACTACGTTTTTTGTCCACTTCAGAAGGACGTTGCTTATAAATATTTTATAAAAGGTATATGATATATGATATATGGTATACAACTACTGAGAAATAGAGGAAATGTACTTCATATTCTCTTGTGTACTTATATATATTTTCATATAATATTGCCACATCACGTACGAATAGCTAATAAGAGCAATAATTTATAATTTGTTATTAGAATACTGATGCATCATATTAAAACTGAGTGAGAGTTACATGCTTATTGGAATACGTCTGAATATATTTTTGAAGGCTCAGAGAATTTATTTTGGTTATAACTGGTTCCATCAATTTTTTGGATGTACAGGGGACCCTTACAAATACAATTTTGTAAAGAAAAAATCAAAAAGGTCAGTTCGAAATTGATTTAAAAATACACTACTGCACGGCACCGGAAACTGGTCCACACTAACACAAATGATGTCTTGTTTCACCATAACACAAACGCTTCACCATAAATTAAAACGATATCCATCAACTCCGAGTACACGCAAACCATTTTTGACACTAACTACCCATTTTTAACACCAACTACTAAAAACGTATTATAAAAACCACAGATAACAGGTAAATATCGCAACGACGATTGCATAATCCGAATTCAGTATTCGGAGTCGATGAGGCCACGTGGCGAATAATGCTAGAGACTACAGTTGTCCAGCTATGTAGTGGTTTAATGTGCTATAACTTCAATAATTTTTTTCTCAGAAACTATGAGGATTTTACAAAATTTTTTTTTACAATATTGACTCCATTTCTCATGCCGCATCTATTCCCAAATTTTTTTGGATAAATTGTGAATCACCCTGTATTTCAGTCTACTGCCAGCATATAAATTATCTTACTCTCTATTATATAGCTCAGCAATGAAACTGCAATTCTTGCATTTGAATACGGTAAGTATTAACCACAAATGGGATGTACGATATCAATGATCTGAGTCTCACAAGAACGTTACTTTTATAAAAGGTGTGTCTTGAATAAACATCATATCTTCGTGTTGAAGTTGAAATTACTACCACAAACTTTCCATTAAGCAATTGGTGTAAAATCGATACATGACTTAATATAATCTTCAAATATATTTTTTCAAACAGATGTTAAAGAAATCACGATGCTTTCTATGTATGTATGTTCTCAAATATTAACTGAAATCAATGAGTCAATATTACTAGTAGGCGGTTCTTTGTCACAGAAAAAAAATTGTGTCAATTCTCCATAAAAAGTTTGGACAAAAGTTAATAGTACAAGATCTATAAAAATGAACTTAATTATCCTAATATTCAGAATAAATTTAATGATACAATTTATTTTGTTTTTAAATTTATCTATACACATTTTCTTTGCTATATTTTTTTTACAAATTTATTAGCTAAACTAAATTAAGGCAGCTTTTACAATAAGCCCCTGCACATACCAGACTGGATATAATAAATGAACAGAAAATTAGACTAAACCCTTACGCCAATGAGTTTTAATTTTTATAACTATATATTGTTACTAACACTCCCACTCAAAAAATAAAATAACAATTAGAATGTAGTCATCCAAGCATACATTAGTATGCATATGTATTCAAGTCAGTCTTCAAGTGCAGCTTATGTCAAATTTTATGCATTACATTAAAATTTAGCGCTAAAGCGAATACCGAATGAAATTATATTTCTATAAGTGTATTAAAATGTTTGTAGATATTGAAGGTGGTCCTAAGTTGTCTCCCGATATTTTTGGGTAAGGGTGCATTTTTATGTAAACTTATAGTCGAAAAGGAATGATAAAGAAGATATACTCATTTAAAGGTAATGGCAAACACATAAATACACAACACAACATAAACTGTTGCTCCTTTGGCTTTTTTAACTTTTTTATTTTTTTCTTTTCTAAAAAAATAATAAAAGCTAATAAGGACAGAGATGCACTTGTTTAACCTACATAAGTCGAACCGTTTCCGGGATATTTATATATTTATGAGGTTGTTTTTGTAAAATACCGAAATCTGTGAATAAATAAGTGATCGATGCTGAGAAATGTATTGTTATGTTACAAATACTATGTCATATGTCATATTATTAAACCCTTAAAAGAAACAAAATTAGAATGAAGTAATTTAAAAAAGTTGGGGATCAAACAAATACCTTCCAAAACCATTCCTTAGCAATGCGGGATTTGAAAAATACATTGTAAAAAAATTTCACTCGAATTTCATTCACTTTTACTCAATAATGTATCAATTTCTGTCGCACCCGGTTGAGTGAAATTTCCACTCTATTAGTATGAGTACAACTGAGAGAAACTATTGCATCAGAAGTGAGTGAGTTTTACTCAAATCCGAATTACTGCTAACTACCAATTGAGCGACTTTAAGACTCTATTCTGAGTATATAAAACCAATTTAGAGTTGACTTTTTCTCTAATATGATTTAAATTTAACTATTTTTGAGTCATTTTTTACTCAGATTTGGTTTTTAATTAACTATCTCAAATGATTAATTAGGCTAGACGGTGTTCAAATTAATTAACTTCGCGGGGCCTCCTCCTGTCCTGGCTCAGACCCGCCAACTGAGACCCGCTGCCACCGCCGGCTAAGGCCTGTTCTCTTGGCGATCACGCATTTCTGGAGCATCCCTATCCGTATCAACTGAGGTCGAGATTACAGAAGCAATATGTAAGTGGTGCCATCTTCACGGCGCCATTCAAATTACTCGAAGTTAATATACATTTAAACTCACTCAGTAATGAGGACATTTACTCTGATTTAGGTACAAGTGCACCAAATACGAGTTTACGTGAAGAATTTATTTAACAGTACTTATATTTGAGTAAAAATACTCAGTTTTAGTTTAAAAACAATTACAAATGAGTAAAATGATCAAAACGCACAATATTAAGTGAAAATGTGCTCAATAATTTCATTCAATTGATTCACTCCGAACCTTTATTGCTTTCACTCACCCCGATTTTTTTACTTAAATTAGTGCCCAAATGTTTTAAGTTAACTTTAAAATATTAATAAAATATCTCAAAAGACTTTTAAAATATGGTAATGGACCTAATCTGCATTCCCTTTAACAAGGAAGGTCTCCTATTTCCCATTTTCGGAAAAAAGTGTATACCAAAACGAAGCTACTAACGTCGCTCTGAAAATATTAGGACTTGGAAATATTTAGCACCGCCCTGTATGATACTTAAATCGTGGCACAAGTAAAATAGCCGTAATTTAAAGGTTGGCAAACTTCATTATAAACAGATTTCGTTAGAGCCTCCTATCATTAATGTCTGGGCTTTCCCAGCTTCTTACTTCTGATTGATGGATAATCATTTTTAACACATCTACATAAGAAATCAGCGAGGTCGAAAGAATCTTTCATTATTTAATGATTTCAAAGTTCATTTTCAACAAATACGAATATTTTTTATGGGCTGAGGTCAATAGTTTGTTACCCTTCTACAAAAAATAACACAAATATTAAAAATCTTTACAAACTGGATTCAAAAGTGTATAGTATCTTATAGTGTCCGTGTCTATTACACAAAATAATTATCGTTTCATTAGAGCTTTTTAACATTTGAGCCATTCTTTGGTAAACAAAATATTTGCTTAAGTGACCTCCATCATAATTAGTTTTTAAAGTGTGTATTACAAGATTTCTGATTTCCAGATTACATCAAAGGGTAGAATAAATCGAATATTCATTGTATTCCTCTACATGAATGAAGGTCCAAAATTGCTGAATGAATACTTACGATCAAATTTTATTTCATATGTCTTTTTAGATTAATATTTACACATTACTATACAAGTAAGAGTAAGAAATGTTATTGTTATTAAGTATGACACACAAGAAGGTTTAGTGACGTACGTTTTCTTATAAAGATAAATATTATTTACATATTTTATTCTATGCTTATGCGGTTCTAATAAATGTCAGGTCCTGTAGGCAAGCAAAGTCAATAATAAATTATTCTTCCTATTTTCTTGTCTTAATTAATATCACTTAAAATCCCAGTATCTCAAATTTTGTAATTTATAGCGTAAAAAAGTTTTTTAAGTTTCAAGCTGTAAATGTATCATATTCCTGTTTCAGTTTAAAAATCTAGAAAGTACTTTAAATACCTATAGATTAAAAATTAGCTGATTATAAAATACTTATTATTAAGTACTCATAGTAGAGTCTACTTTATAGAATACTTTCATAATTTAAGGCAGCGCTTAAAGTATTCACAATTTTAGCCATAACCATAACCAGATTCTATTATTTACCACAATCAACGATGTCAAGAATTGGCATATTTTTCATCTTTAGGTATTTCCAATGCCCATAAATTTAAAATGAAACAGAAACACAATAAATTCAAAGTTTAAGCTTATATAAAAAAATATTATGCGTATATTATATGTATATTGATGGAATAATTGAAATACCTGGGTTTTAAGTGATGCTGATGAAGGTTATGTAGACAAAGTTTTAATAACAAAATTCCCAGATTTTCCAAAACAATTCTCAAAATTGTTAATATCTAACTGAACCATCGATCAGTTTAGCAACTACATAAAAAAGGCCATTATACAGTGTGTCCACGGATGGAGTTGACAAGAGGAGAAACTCTTGTTTTTAACTTTATCGAAAAATGTCACTCTTTATAAAAAGACTGTCATACAAACTTCTTAGAATAGATATACAGGGTGCTCATAAATTAAAAAAAAAACACGAAAATATTCAAGAGAGAAGTACCATTATTTATTATTTTACACATTTTTACAAAATAAATCTGTTTATAACCTCAAATAATGTCCTAATACAAAAATTTTAAAATCAAAATTAAAATTTTGAATTTTACTCTATATAGCTTTGCGAATAGTTTGAGGCCCATTTAATTCATTTGTTCCTTCTCGTATACCCACTTTTAATACTTCCCTATCATGTGGCAAAGTGTACGAAATATTATTAAGTTAGCGGATTATTAAGTTAGTGTTGAGGTAGCGCTATGTAGAGTAAAAGTCAAAATTGACATTTTGATTTTAAAATTTGTATTAGGACATTATTTGAGATTATAAACAGATCTATTTCATAAAAATGTTGTGTAAAATAATAAATTATGGTACATACTTAACTCTTGAGTATTTTCGTGTTTTTTTTTTAATTTATGAGCACCATGTATATCTAATCTAAGATGTTTGGATGACAGTATAATTTTTTCGAGAGGCAGAACTTTTTATAAAGTCAAAAACAAAAAAGTTTCTCCTCTTGTCAACTCCATCCGCGGACACACTATATATTTAAAAATCATGTGTCTAAACAAATATTTCTTGGTTCGTAATGGGTAATGGGTATACATATAAATGTATAAAAAAATATTTTGCATTTAATATTTCATTTATTTTAAAATAAAAGTTTTCATCAAATCTGGGCGATAAAATGACTTTATATCTTTTATTTTATCTCCCAGGTAGACTTTAAAGCAACAACTTCATCAAACTGGCAATGCCTTTATTACGTTACATGAAACTTTACAACAATTTATAGATTTTGTCGCATTTACAAGCTATGTTGCATTAAAGTTTGACGAAACTTTTAGCTGTCCTTATTTGTGTACAATTGTGTGAATTTTCATGGTAATGCTTTCTGCGTGTACGCAAATAGCTCAAAACATGTTAAACATAGGTTAATAAAACAAGCTAATTCCATCACTGAGAATCTCAGAACTTGCACACCACTGAGTATTTTGGCCTGCGGTTTTTATCTATACCACATGGATTACACCCACATTGCACCCTTGATACATGAATAATTAATATGTACTTGACTTTTTCATAATATTGTGTATGTCACTGTTGTTCCTTGATATTTATTAAACCAAAATTTCTTCTTCCTACACAATATGCATATAAAACCAAAATTAATAATATATAAGTGTTTTCGAAGGCTAAAAAAAATAGTTGCTAATTAATTATCCCTTGATTTAAAATCCCTTCTTTTTTTTGACGCGAGCCTTGTAAACAAAAATAATATTCTGATAATTCCCTAAAATATTCCTAGAGGGGCCTTGCTGATACTTTTTTTATTTTAATTGGTTGTCTTACCAAATTAATTCACCAATAAATTCTTGCTTCAAAGGGATCGGTTAATAATTGTTTTAATGGAACTATTTTTACTGGGGCGACAAAAAATATAGTATAGATAAATAAATTGTAAAAAGCACACATTTATTGTATTTCACTTACTTAATTCGGTAGCTGTTAGTAGTAAGAGAAAATTGGAAGAAACCTCGATTATATATTATTTAATGGAAAAAGATATCTTATCAATAGAGCTGTCATAATTGGCCGTGCACCAAAGGCGTGCGGACCATCAACATAAAATAAAGTGAATAATGATTATAAGATTTAAGTCACCGTATCATTCTGAAACATTGTAAATTGTTTTACGCATCGTTGCCATCGGTTCCACAATCTGGATGGGATTCGTTATAGATCGCATCATCAGGTATATTTCTGCCCTTTCAGCGAAACTTATACGCGGTGGTGATAAAATATCGAAATCTGAAGAGAACGACCATTCGACATATTGGTACTGATGTAATATTTGTATAATTAAATAATCTATTTCCAAGCTGGCCGGATATGGTAATTTCCACTCGGGGTTATATTTACTCCAGTAGGAATGAAATGTTTTATTATTTACTATATGAAATGGTAGATTACATGCAGTTGGTATGAAAATTCAATCAAACATAAATTAAGTCTTCTGGTTTTCGCCAGTTTTTTTTACGTTGTTTTGAATTGTTTAATACTTATTACTTTATGTTTATAAATATTTATTTTAGACGTTTTTATATATATACAAGTTTGTATTTCAGGACAAATTTACTACAGTAAAGCTGTGATGCTGACTTGAGTACATAATTTATCACTCCATGCTTTTTTTATTAATTTTATAAAATAGATAAAAAATCAAAAATTATATCTGTTTTGTTTTCTACTTGAATAGATTTTATACAGACGTTAATAATTTTATAGCTACTTACCAGTATTTTTTTTTTTTAGCCAGTATAGTATGAATTGTTTACTATTTTTTAGCATTACTACACTCGACATAATAACACACAATTATGCAGTAAAAGGCAACTAAAATCGTAAAAGAAATCGTTCGATTATCTACAGGGATTACCTATGGCGACTAGGGTTGCCAACCGTCCGGATTTCGTCCGGACTGTTCGGTAATTAACTCAATTGTTCGTGTCCGGAATGAAAGGCAAACCGAACACAAATTTCTTCGGTAATTCTAGTAAATAGGTTTAGGTACCATCGTCATCTGGTAACTTGTACCTCAAGGAACTGGAGTTGTAAGCGGTAGCTCCATGCCATATGCGAAGGTTTGCATCTGGGTTAAACAAACTGCCTTGCCATTTCATTGACAAGTTTCAACAAATGAACAGATCACATTTTGCAAGTGTTGTGTTTTTTTTTTGTTTTGCCTGTGCATCTGTCTTCTGTGACCCCACTCCCAAAACACACATAACTAAGTTGTGCCCACCCATTTTCATATAGCACGAGCCGCCACTGGTGTTCGGTAATCGATAGCTGGCAATCTGGCAACCCTAATGGCGACTAAATCGACAGCTAAGCAGCTCGCGTGGCTGACTGACGGACGGCGCCAATGGCTAGCGGCCCGATTGTGACAGCTTTACTTATCAATTATTCTGAGAATTTATATCCAGGGCCGGATCAACTTATAGTGAGGCCGGAGGGTACAAGCTCTACGCAGGCTCTTTTTCTAAAAAAAAAGATATTAAATTTCAAAAACCTATTTTGTTTGATTCCATTGATTCTAAAGAAAAAAAAAGTTACGCAATCAGCAACTTGCCGATATAAAACTTCGAAACCTAAATACTTTTCGGTTTGATTCTAAAAAAAGCTAAAATTCATGCCAAATCGTGCCGAGGCCCCCGGTCTTTGTTGAGGCCCGAGGCTACAGCCCCCATAGCCCCCCATTAATCCTACCCTTTTGTATCTTTGTTTGCAGCTGTGAAATAAAAATTAGAAAACTTGCATTCTCTTTTTTTATTCTATTTTAGATGCTTAAGCTAATCAAAGCACTAAAAAAAATTAATTTGAAAAATTTTTATCAAATGAAGTCAAACAAAACTGCTGATGTTACGGGAAACAACTACTCTATGGACTACATGCCCAAACTAGCATTGAAGTATCTATTAAAATTAAAACAAAAAGTGATATATCTAAATATAATTAATACAAAAACAAATACTTGGTATGTTCTGGTATCGAAGAACATTGACTCCATTTGACAAGATCTATTAAAATTAATTTTTTTGAATTTGTTTGAATTAGTTTAATACATTTTAAAAATAATTTAAAAAATGTGAGAATATATAATAGAATATATGTATTCTTAAACAAATTTCATAAGTTTATGAAAACTTAGAATAAATTGTCAAATGTCACTTTTTCTTTTTTCACATTTAACTTTATTAAATTTGGCTGTTTTTTTCTGTACTGGGAAAATATACAAACATGGCCAAATTGAAATAGGTTGCAAATAAGTAAACTCATACAAACTTTCCTGCTAAGATACTAAAGTCGTACATTTACAGAGTGTATTTTAAGTCTATGTCATAACTTCCAGGACTTGTTCTTTAGATCATTTAAGGCCAAAAAGTCTCAATAAAGGAGGGGCGTAAATACAGGAACTTGAAATACAAAGAAAATCTTTTTTTCTTCAAATATATCTGAATAAATTTAGTTTAAGTATCTAATTAAAAACAAAAATTTGATTGACTGATATTCAAATACGTCGACCAAGTTTTTAAAAACCACTGAGTTGTTGGGAATTGGTTGGAAGTATTTTATTCCTAATTGTACCTATATCAAAGAAAAATTATGTCTTCCATTTCTTTATTTGAAAAATGAGTCATCATCTAGTTATTTCTTTTTAATTTCATACAAACCCTTTTTCGAAACATTGATGTGCATGATATATAGACACTGCTATTTATGTTATTTATTTATTTTTGTATTTATTTACTTTCTTTAAATGTCAGATTTTTGATTAGGCAAAAATAATTTAATAAAAATAACCATTTAGGCGCAAATGTTAGTTTAACAAATTTTTTCACATGTAAGAAAATACACAATAAATATAGAAAAAACTAAAACAATGCACTAATAAATAACTTCCCACGATATCTTAAAATACATTTATTACATAGTTGCACAAATTTAAAATATTATTAAAACTATTCGATTCGCATAAAAACGTGTGCAATACTCTATAATTCAAAATTCTACAGCAATTATTTCTTAGGCTTTTCATGATTACAATGTACCTATAATTACAACTGGAAGAGAAAATTCCATAAAGATTTTTTGTGAAACACATAGTGTGGAGTTAATTACGATGTATCGTACATTGTATGGTAAACTAATTTTAAATTTAAAAAATTTTTAACTCGAAAAGAACTCGTTTCCGAACAAAATAGTAGATATTTTTTTCTTTGAAATAAATTACAATCAAATAAATTAATTGAATTTACAGGAAACTCAGTGGTGTAGAAATTATGAGATTATCAGAAAGTGTCTCCTGATATCTCCGTCACTAGTTGGCTATATTTATATACCAATTCTGAGAAATGTTGTCTTTAATTATATAAACCCCTAAGTTTCAATAACTTATATCAAGCATCTTCAGAGATATTCGAAGCTAGTAGCTTTAGAACCTTAGTTCATTAAGGCATTTTGGCTTAAACTGATTAGAGAAGTCCTGAAGTCATTAGATGGATATATAAATCACCCTGTACAAATTTCCTTCCCTTTCAAGTTTTCTCGTAAACAGCGTAAAATATTGCAGAATTCGTCTGGGAAATTTCTTCACACAGGATCATTAATGCGCTTTATTAGTTGCCTTTAATTAACCGTAGCATATAGGCTAGTGAGCACTCTCTTCTAAGGCAATACAATTAAAACTGAACCCGTCACGTTAGTAAAGAAATACGCAATGATAAGTGGTAATTATTGTTTATTTATTTAAATACCTATAGTAACCTACAAAATGTTTAGTAAGAAGTAATAAAATTAATGCTTGGCACATGCATTTTCACTTGCTGTTTAACAGTGATGTCGACAGCCGTACGTCAAGGTTGAGGAAGAGCATTGTAGATAAATATCGTTAATCATAGAAATTCCATGATTTCTGATAAACGGAAGTACGCGATATCTCTGAATCTATAGGACATGGATCATGAATGAATTTGAGATACCAAAATATTACGAATTAAATTAAATTTACCTTAGCCCAAAGGGTTGATATTAAGAGAGACAGAGTGCCGAAATGTAAAATTTTAAATTGACTTTTGATCGTAAAAATTAAAATATTTCCTTAGTTAATTCATTTTTTTTACGTTTATGTAGGTATTTAGCAATTTCAGCTGATGACTTATATTCTTTCAAAATTTTTAAACAAGAAATATATGTTGTTAAATATCCTATAGTAGAATCATATTCGATGCAAAGTAATAAATCATTGCCTGTCAAGGGAACCAATGAAGTACGCTTTTAAGGGTTTTACAAATTGAATAATTTCTTTATACATTATGAAGGGACGGGGGGATCAGTTCAGGTCTGGCACCCTTGTTCCTACAAAAATTCCTTTATTCCCATAAACTATTTATTTTAAATGTAATTTATTATAAATCCAATTTGTTTCCTAAATTCCACATATGTACTACATTTTACCTCTGTACGCGCCACTGTTGTTTACTTGTTTTTTGGAAGCGCTCTCTAATTGACGGCAAAGCTCGCCAGGTTAGTATTTGACGTATAACCGACCAGTTCGTACACTCAATGCACCTGGACGACTACAGCTACTACCAGAACACAGTGCGTATGCAGCGGTATTTCAGATTTTACATTGAATTTCATTTTAAATTTGAAATGATTTATCTTACGCCTCTTAAAAATAATGACACGATTTTCCTTTGATAAAAGACCGACAACTTTTTGCTCTACTTTGCATCGAATACGATCCTACTATAGTCATTTTTGTACTAACATTATTGAACACGCACAGACATTGCAGACTTTAAATTAGCTTTTTATTACCAGGCGATTTAAACTTAGGTATGTTTTTTTTAGATGGGTTGCCCTGTACGTCATATATAATCATAATTCCAATGCTTTAAGTAGGTATAAGGAATATATGGCCATTAAAATATCCCATAAGAATAATGAGTTAAATAAAGAGTAGCCAAGCAGTCAGTCAATCTAAATCTGTCTAGAGTTCCTGTATTTAAGGGGTACCCCAATACTGCAATTTTGGATTATCAAATTAATATATTTTTTCTTTTAATATCAAAATAATTTAGAAAAAAATATTGGTATAATTTTGTATAACTTAATTTTGTCACTCTTTATAATTTGTATCTGATTTATCCCCTAGAATAAATTAAGAAACCGTAACAGTTGTTACAATTTGTATTTAACCTTCAATCTAAAACCTTTGGCATCAACTAGTGCAACCATTAATTGCCGTATTCTCAACAAAGAGACTAATTAACTAATAATAGAGAGATAAAGCCATTAAATCATACTATAGCACCTGACAGCATAGCTTATAAAATCAATGGAACTTAATTCTGAAAAAGCATTATATTCAAATATGTACATGGTACATGTACATGTACTCATTTAAAAAAATCATAGTTTCAATTTGATATGCTTTTCAAGAATACCTCAAACAATACCTGACTAATCTTTGTAGGGTTAATTTACAGCGTGGTAAATCCCAAAAAAGAAAAAAGACATTTAAAGAATGTCACACATAAATATTTTGAGACAATAATAATACATTATATTACAAGGGAGTGAAATAAGACTATAGCTTTATTCGTAGAGCAATCCAAAATAATTTCTAACAGCCAGACACGTGCGCATTCCGAATAATGCTTATGTAAATAAGGTCCAAAATTCATTGTTTTAAATCAAATGCAATTACGTCTGACTGTTGGTAACTGTTTCTAATGAACTAGGAACATAGTCATTACAAACAGTTCAAATATTTGACGCTCGAGCGCTTACGCGAATGTGACAAATTCTCACATGTGCTATAAGACATTTTGTCCAACAGTTGCAGTTTTTTAACGACAAAGTTAAAAAGAAATTTTAAAAAGTCAAGCAGTGTAGTCTTGGTCGATCATTATAGATAGTTATAACAAATTTTCCGATTTTCATATCATATTGTAGAACGTCATAATATATTTTACTAGAAGTCGAAGCTGCATCGTTGGGATTACTTTCACCAAAATCTAAAGAAATTTACAAGCTTGCAAGACAGAAAATGCAGTACAAACAAACTCGGAAGGAGTTTTATTGACGAATTTGTTACAAAAGATTGGTTATCACATTATTACGTTAATAAATTGTAGTCTGTGGTACGTTATTAGTCACGAAAATACAGGTCTCTGGCTATTAGTCCAGGCGGTATCTGTTTCGGGTTGGGTAAAACGCATATGATCGGAGATTTTTGCTTTAATGGCTTCTAAACAACATTAGAAATCATAATTTTTCTATGCAAATAAAAAAAATGTGGGCTTAATTGTTATTGCAAAAAAGTATAAAAAAAATTGCAAAAAAATTCATTTTTTTCTTGGATTTCTCGTCGACAACTTAGCAAGTATTCATTTTAGACAAAAATGGAAGAGGAAAAAAAGTTTTGTAATTAAATTTTGATCAAGATAGAGTTAGTTGCAATTCGAAAAAATAATTATTGTTATTGCAAAAATCGGAAAATTCATTTAAAAAATTGCAAAAATGCTAGTTCATTTGTCAATTTTTTTCAGACACTTGAATAATACCTAGGATCTTCATACTTTTCCCAATTAAACTTCTTAGTGCATAGAATCATCACACCAAAATTCATGAAATTCGGTTTTCTAAATCAAATTTCTAAGAATCTAAAGCCTTTGAATACTTGAAAATTTCACCACAAAAAGAAGAGCTCTCAAGCTTTAAAATTGTTTTTGAAAAATTCAAATCGGACGCTTAGGTGAGCCGTGGTGATTGTTTAAACACTTTCGCAATTTTCACGCTTCTAAACAATTGCAATAATTTAATGTTTTTTTCAATCGATTTTGAAGAAGTATTACACCCATTGCCAAGGACAAATGTGTAAAAATGCTTACAAAACAGTGAAAGTAGACGAGTTCAAAATCGATTTTGAAGAAGAATGTCAGAAGAAAGTGCAAGAGAACTCGACAATCAGATTTCAGAGTCGTTAGAAAATGATATTTTGCAGTTGCAGGAGGAAATCGACGACGAAATAGATTGTGATAATACTGATGAGGCATGTGAAAAATCACCAACTAGTAAAAGAATTAGATTAGATTAAATGTAAATAAAAATTGAAATAAATAGTTAAATATGAAAAATCATGAAAAGTGTGTACAGTTTATTGAAGTATCCAAAAGATCCTTATACTTTTTTTATATAAATAAAAAATAATTTTTAGATAAATATTTTAAGAATAAACGAAAAAATTAAAATTTATTTTTTTTTGAAAGATTTTTAGAAATTTATTGTACAACTAAAAATTAATACTAATTTTCAGTTGTTTATTTAAATAATTATTGATTAAACAATTTTATAATATTTAAACAAACTTACTAGTATTACCTGGTGCAACATGCAAAAATTTTGGTCGTGAATATTAACATAGTAAATAAATAAACATAATAAATTAATCATTTTTTAAAGTAACTGTTTATCTGTATGTCAAAAGTCCCATATGATAAATGAATTTTTTAAGTAGAGAGACATCAATTTAAAAAAAAATCATCGAAATTGGTCCATTAGAAGCTGAGATAAGTGAAATTTTTCCGAGCGTCGCAGTTTTAAACTCGAAAATTCAGATCGGAGTAGATGTGTGTTTGCTCCCCCTACCACTGATTTCACGCGGTCTTGAATATCTTTGAGTGACATTTTAAATGGGACGCCCGTGATTGCAAATTTTGAAAAATTATATCAGGAAAGTACTCGGGATGACACACCTATTAGTTCAAAAAACAGCCCTTATGCCCTTATAGTTTTGCTGTAAATAAGGGCTATAACTCCGAAAATAATGGGCGGATCATCAGGTTTTTTTTTTAAAAGTACTCGTCTTTCCGAGTACTTTCAAACTATATTTTAAAATAAAAAAAAAATTAAAAAAACATTAAATTATTGCAATTTTTTATAAGCGTGAAAATTGCTAAAATGTTTAAACAATCACCACGGCTCACCTAAGCGTCCGAATTGAATTTTTCAAAAACCATTTTAAAGCTTGAGAGCTCTTCTTTTTGTGGTGAAATTTTCAAGTATTCAAAGGCTTTAGATCTTTAGAAATTTGATTTTGAAAATTTTTTAATTAAAAAAAAATAAAAAATTTAAACAATTATTATGTAAAAATTATCTAACCGAATTGGATGAAATTTAGTGTGATGATTCTATGCACTAAGAAGTTTAATTGGGAAAAGTATGAAGATCCTAGGTATTATTCAAGTGTCTGAAAAAAATTGACAAATAAACTAGCATTTTTTGCAATTTTTTAAATTATTTTTCAGATTTTTGCAATAACAATAATTATTGTTTCGAATTGCAACTAACTCTATCCTGATCAAAATTTAATTACAAATCTTTTTTTCCTTTTCCATTTTTGTCTAAAACGAATAGTTGCTAAGTTGTCGACGAGAAATCCAAGAAAAAAATGAATTTTATTGCTATTTTTTTATACTTTTTTGCAATAACAATTAAGCCCATTTTTTTTTTATTTGCATAGAAAAATTATGATTTCTAATGTTGTTTAGAAGCCGTTAAAGCAAAAATCTCCGATCATATGCGTTTTACCCAAGTATACCCTTTATAAAACAGATACCGCCTGGACTGTATGTATTTTTGGGTGCAGTAGTCAATGCTCAAATCCGCGTCGAACAACTACGAAAATGAAAACATTAGCTAAGTTCATAAGTTAATTGTTTTTATAAAACAGAAGCATAGCCAAAAAATCGTAGGTTTTTTTCAACAGTTGTTTTAAAAAATTATTTATTTTCTGAGAAACAAGATGGGATAAAACCGAAACGTTCGTAATAAACAATGTATAAATGAAAAATATATAGTTTTATAAACTAAGTAAGTGTTTATTTAGACCAGTATTCCAGAAAATAAATAATTTTCAAGAATTAATTATACGGTCAGGAAATTATATGTTTAAGAAGAGTTGTTTTAGTAAATTATTGTTTTATCTTTAAATGGTTGCTGCTGCTCTTGGGTCTACATGTGACGAATTAATGAAAATGTGCATACAGCATATAAAGACAAAAATGATATTCTACTGGTTTATTTCCCGTTCACAAAAAATCACAAGGAGCGGTTTTTCACGATTTTCAGTAATGGGTATTGGGCCCAAGATCTATAATGAAAATACTTAGATTTCTACCTTGAATGTAGAATGCGGTTAATTAAAAGAGTGACGCAGGGGTCTTCTTGGAATTCGATCTCAACAAATATCGTACGGAGTGTACTTAACAGATTGTGGCGCAGACACTTCTTTGAAGAGTTTTGGAGCGTAGAAAAGCAGAAAATAGCTAACAGATATGTCGTAGATTTTCTTCAACAGAAAATTAAGAGGCTACTTGTTTTATGGTTACTACTGAAGCTACATCTCCTACTGCTTGTTCCACGGTTACAAGAACAAAATTAGTAAGAGTCCCCTTGTGTTTATTGTGAAAATGGAATCCAATTTCACAATGCAATTTCTCATTTTAATGTTGATATTAACAAATAGTTAATTGTTTAAGGTTTTCTTTATTTAAATTATAATTATTTTATTTCACTAGTGACTACAAAAATTTAAGCACTAGCGATTGACATTTGAATGTAGTCACTAAAAACAGCCCGCAAAACACCTACAAAACTGCAAGTGTTGGACAAGCAGCTTGTAGATAGCTGAAACTTTTTCATGTAGTATTTTTTTAAACTTAGAAATGAAAGAGTATTTACAACCTATTTATATTTATTACCAATAACTCAGTACAGGTATAGTACACATAAATTTTCATGTACTTTTTTATTGCAGAAAGGAAATATATCATTTTGTTTGTTCATTTTTGTTAATCAAATCTCGATTTAGAGAGTTTTTGTGTTCTAATTGTACAGAATCTATGCTATGAAAGTAAACCTAAATCCTACATATCAGACTAATAGTTTATATGAAATTAATAATTAATGTTTGCTTTACCGTTATAACGATTATGACAGTAATTTACCTGCTTGGTGTTGATCTGTATGAGGATTTTCTTTATTAAACATGTAAACTTAATTAACCAAGCCCAAATTGTTTCTCTTATATGGGACAAAGCATGTCATACAACATTTATGGTCAAAAAACAGTTAGACCAGTCATTCGAAGCACATTTGGTTCGACCTTACCATGAAAATCATTTAGATGATCGAACAATCACAGATAATAGCTCTTCTTTCTGTAAATTCCGAATGGAAATAATTCACATGGCTTAACTAAAAACCTTTTATAAAATTTAATATTTATGATTATGTAATGTTTATTATTTGGACAAATGATAAATGATAAAAGTTAATAAAAGATGGAAAGATAATGCAACGTATTAAAATTTGGTACAACAATTTTTTATGCTTTTTGTTGTCGACTACCTTGCAGAAATAACTTTTTGCACATATAAAATTCAATTTTGCACAAAATTGGTACAGTTGAAAGTGCCGATAATGCATCGATTTTCGAGAAAAAAGGATTGACTGTGCAAAAATCCTTCAATTTATGTCCTTAAACACAGGGTGTTTCCTAAGTAATTTAAAATATCAAAGGAGCTAATTTCTCAGTTAATTCTAAGAAAGATGGTTTATACAAAGTTATGTTCCAAAATACCTTTTTTGACCTACAATGCGATGAAATTTTAATGCTTTTTCGATATCTACTGAAGAAGTCGATTTTCTTATATCTGTATCGTTATTACAAAAATGTTTTAGATATAGTTTTTTTTACCCAGATTGGAATTTTATCACATTGTTAGGTGTATGGCTATGGGAAGCGTTGGCCATACATCTTGAAGGAAACATGTTCACGTCATCGGTTTCTCCGAAAAAAATGTCATGATTTAGTTTTGTAAACAATAATTTTATAATTAGTGAATAAAAAATAGTAATAAAAGCTCTGGCGATGAGTTTATCTCGGCCTTAACATAATAAAGTTGAATCAGCAAATTTTTGGGGGAAAATGTAGTGAACGTTACAACAATACAAAGAGGTATGCCTACATATGCACCTGACAGAAATATGGAAAAAATAAAATCAATTTAAAGATCAGGATGGATGTCATATGGCTGTATTTAAGGAATTTATAAAAGCAGATGAGATTCTTGCAATCGTTAGCTACAAGATTTCCCCTACCTACATTTTTCATTAAGACTGAAATTTCAGAGGTTGATTTGCCCACCCTTCTCTAGAAAGGACTTCTCTGGTTCACCGACACGTGAGATAGACCGAGGAGTACGTATTTCTAGTATACAACCAGGGGTGAATTTGTTTCATCCTCTGGGAAGGCCAAGGTATTCGCTATTTCTCCTTACTCAGAAGAAAATAAAAAAATACTGGAATCATCACATTCAAATATGCACAGATAATGAACTTTGCATGCGCCTTTATTCTACAGGGTTCCTGCGCAATCTTGAAGAGTATCAATGCCCTGTCCTAGGACTCGGAAAATTGGTATGCTTAGCAGAATAGCAGCATTAGTATTTTCACATAGGACTTCCAAGGGGTCAAGGGCAGCTAGATAAGCGTCTCGGCAGAATTATCAACGGGATGCATGTTATGCCGACGTAAAGACGAGGATTCTATAAATATCTTCTGTTAATATGCTCGCTTAATGGTGAAAAGACGCAAATACCCGGGGGGCAGCATTTCTGCCACCTTAGGACTCGTGCAGAATTAGTACTCGCCTTCGAGGTACCATAGGTCTGTTTTAAAAAATACTTAGGTCGTAAGACCTGTGTGCAACGATAACTGCGCCGCGTTCCACAACAACAACAATAAATTACCTTTAGTAGTTAAAGTGGGAGAGTTAAAGGCATAAACTTAAAAAACCGCAAATATTTAATTTCAGTACGTGTATTGCACTACATTACATCTTGATTTTAATCGGTATCTTTTTTTTAATTCATTTAGGCTTTTTACATATTTATAATTTATACACAAAAAATGTAATTGAATTGAATATACCTGTTACATGTTGTAGAATTACACGATTGTGTGAATGTATTCTCTTTGCGATATATTTTTATCTTTTACGTTGTACTTCTACAATTTGTGATCACCCTGTGTGGTGTTACCGCGCTGTAGATAAAACTGTCCTAGCTGTTCAGCAAGCATGTTTAGATTCATTTGTGACGTAATAATACAGCACAATGTTTTAACTATCTAATTATGTTTAATGTTATAAATAGATACTGAGACAAGTAAATAATATGACTGTGTAAATAATATAAATCTCTCGGTATATCTTGATTTAAAGTTTTTAAAGAGTATAAGAAACATCAATAATAACCATATTGAGCTTTGCTTAACCTTTACACACATACAAATTGTAGCATTTACGACCTATTTTATTTATTGTTTTACATACTACTATACTATATTTTATTTTCAGTTGCTCTTAAGTGATTACTGCTCTCAAAATGGTTAACAAATTCCACTTCAAAAAATGTACCTGGAAGTAAGAACTAGTATGAAAAAGATTTCGTAGCTCCTTTTTAAATTTAAACAATGAAGGATGAAGACACTAAAAAAAGGTTTGTAATATTAAATATAAACTTTGGTATTTAAATAAATAGAGAGGTTTTTTAACAGAGATTGGTTTGTATATATTTCTAGGGTTTACTGACTTTATTAATTTAAGCCTTCTATGCCAAGTTTTTCATTGTATTATTATTTGAAGAATGCTGCTAATTAATTGGTTTAAATAATATATTGTATTATTTATCTTTAGGTATAAATTTATTTAATGTTGTTTTCCGTTCACAAAAGTACGTCCTAACGTGTCATAGAAAAATATTTATCATATCGATAATGTAAATTTACATTTTGAGTAAATTACATAAAAAGTGGAAAATTACATGCTTAATGTAACTTTACCTGTATGATGTAATTTTACATAACTTACTGTGACATTAAAATTACCAATGATCTAGTGTGTAATTTTACATAAAATTTTTATGAGTGTAGTTTGAAAGTTAATTGATATAAGATTTTAATAGGTGTATATATTTCAATGAACCTGATTTTCTACGTTAAATTGCTACCTTCGACCTACCAATTACCTACATTTTAATTTGTCGCAACAGTTAAGTTGAAGCTTATTACATAAAAAAGTACCTAATACCATACTAATTCCTACTTAGCAAAATTAGGAGCAAAACTATTAATTAACGACAAACTAATGATAGATTGAGAAGAAATAATTATTAATTATTAATTATAAATAACGCACTATGCCGATACGTCAATATAAAAATTATTACTTTAAATGGAAATTTATAAATTTAAAATTTCAATTAATTCATATTTATCCTAGACAATGCGTTTTTTCATTGATGTAGGTATAGTCTTTCCGATCTCAATTGAAGAACAAAGAGATTAGGAGTATGTACCAGGTTTAGTCGCTGACACAGCAACTCGGCATTGAAATATTTGAAAAACTTGTTCCTATATTTATTTAACCATACTCATATACAGGTCTGGTCGAACTAAACGTGGAGGTGTTCGAAATGTATACGCCCAGTTGAAGAATGCGCGGGCGAACAAACACAGCTACACTGGGCGACTGGGCAATAAATCTCAGTTGCTGACAAGTTGTTGACAAATGCCTAGCAGTGCAGTGCAGCAATGCGGAATTTGGTGTGATTCGGGTAATTTTAATTATAGGCACCTTCTAATAATCATTCATATTACAACTGCGAAAGGGAGAAATAAGAGGGATATTTTGTTTACTAATATTACTACAACATGCCATTTTGCCAATGTAATAAAGTTTGAGCACATAAATTAAAATATACGTTGTTGACCAAATTAACATATAATAGAAATTTTCTACACATTATATACAAATTGTTATAATTTTTTACCTTTAGCAGAAAATTTTTTTAGGGATGCCTATGAAACTTATTAAATTTTATTGTTAAGCGTTTTCATACATGTTCACCTGACTTCGGAAAGACTATACTAAAATTGTTAAGTAAAAAAAACCTGCAGCTCTGTATGTAAAACATGTGCTTGTTCTAGGGACAGTGTTTCTGTGAAGAAATAATAGTCTATCAAAGAATATAAATATTAAAATTACAGCCTTAAGGCTCGTAGGTATAAATAAGGATACCTAACCTCTCTCATCAAGAGGAAAAATAATTACTAAACGAATAAAGTAAGCAGTAACAAAATTCAACAGATTAAGGAGCATTCAATTTTTTCTAGTATGGATATTGTTAACAAATAATTTGTGAAGAATATCTGTAATTTTTGAATACTTATTTAATGAATAGCTGTGGCTGAAACACTTATTGTTATATTGTTAATAAGAGATTATCCTCTATAAAGAAACAGCAGTATCTAAAAGAACACTTTGTATATATATTTTGTTATAAAATCAGTATTTATTGAATATTCTTATCCAATTTACAATCAATCCTGACATTTTGTATGTAGCTATAAAAATACGTATACGCAAGTCTCTACGACAAAAATTAACTTTCCAATGTTGAAATCTATAAATAAGCCTTATGCTCCGTACATTTACAGTTGCACGTGTAGTTCGTATAAAATAATGATAAAAGTATAAAAGCAAACAATATTTCTCGTTTTTGTGTAATTAATAATCAATTAATAATCCAATTTCCCTAAATAAACAGCTAATAGTATTTTTCCTAATATATGTACCAAAAAAAGTTGTCGCAGTTGGCCATGACTTTGAATTATAAAATAAATGAGACATACCCCTTACGCCTTGTAATTAGATCTATTAGAAAAGAAGTCGTTAAAATTGGTTAATAAATAAAAAAGTTATAGGGGTGAAGCAAAGTACGATCAGTTTAAGTTTACGGTTAGACGAATAGGAATTCTATAAATTTCGATCCTATTCTGACATACTAGCATTTAAAGCAAATTCTGGACTCCTATCTTTTATAATAGCCTTTGTCTAAAGAAGTTTCTGATCACTTTCGCGAACCTTTAATTAATCCTTCAAATATTCTGCTCCCACCTCTCCGCATATTAAACTTAGTCTCATGAACCAGTTCGATAAAGCTTTGGACAAAGATGGCGACTGTTTTGGATCTTTCCGGAAATAAGTGATGCTAAACTGAAGAAAGGTATTTTCGATGGTCCACAAATACGTACTGTGTTCAGAAACGACAAATTTATCACAAAAATGAATGACACTGAAAGAGCAGTATAGCTAAATTTCAAGACAGTTGGTCAGAACTTCTTGAGAAATCAGAAGAGTGGGTATTACCAGAATTTAGTTGAGGAATTGGGGGAAAACTTTAAATAGTTGGGTTGCCTCATTGAAATTGCGTGTACTGGATTCCCATCTTGACTACTTTCCGGAGAATCGCGGAGAACCTCAGACATCAAGGAAATGAAACATTGGCGCACCAAGCAAGGTGGGATGTTAATATGATGGCAGATTTCTGTTGGATTTTTAACATAAAAAAACACACACCACAGAAATGAGACAACCCTCAAATCTAAAGCTAAAGGCTGAGCGGAAGGGCGCTACACTTGAGAAAACGCGGACAAACACCCATTATCCATCGACATTGCCAGTGCCGACGTCAGGGATCGAACCCGGACCAGAATAGGAAGTCTGGCCGAGAAATACTTGCCACCGCATGTGCGACCGACTACACTATCGTGGTAATAAAAGGGTTGTTTAAAATGGAGTATGAGCCTAAACAGAAAAGAAAAAGAAATTCGTTGAACAGATTATTTGAGGATTAAAAGAGTTCTTTACAAAAGGAATAATGAATTTTAAAAAAATCATTTTTTTTTACCAGGAAACGATGTTCACATCTTTGCGGACATCAAATAAAACCATGTTTTATGCCAAAGTATAGATCAGTTATAGATCAGATACTACTAGATGGTAAGTAGTACAGTTTGTGTCAAACTCATAATTTATGACGTCTTATTATTATTTCATTTCTCCAAATAAATTAAAATTAAATTGCTAAATGTGGTTTATTGTAACACACAACAGAAAATTTGACACAAGAATCGACCGAAATCCAAATTTTCGGAAAAAATTTTAATAGCACTTTCGGTACTCTCATAGCTTTTGGAAAACTGACTTAACTAGTCCAATGTAATCCAAATTTTTGGATGAAATGGTCTAAAGTTTAACATTTGCAAGCACCTACATACATACATACATCATTCTAGTATTTTTAGAATATGTATTGTTTAAATGTTAATTGATATACCTACTAAATTAATAAAATAATCTGTACAACACTGGCGAACTGATTTTGTAAGCAAATGAAGGTAGAAATTCGGTAGGATTAAAAAATTTCACAATTAGAAACTATAGTATACCTATTTTAGAGGTTATGAAACTGATTTACTCAATTGATTGCAAGTAGTTTTCAATAAATTTATAATATCGAATTTTTACCACTGTGTGTGTGAGAGATCGACATTCAATCAGTCAACACGGAAATCAGTACAAGCAAATTTACTGGCAACGCTTTAATGACAAATCTGCAGATCTAGCAATAGAAAACCTTGACCATAACATAACTACCGGTAACATTGTTTTTATTGAAGCGCAACAAATGTTTACTCTCGTGACCCAATATTGATTTTGAAATAGTTGCTTATTTTTTAAATAAAACTAAAATGTTTTTTAATAGTTAAAATTGTATACGGTGTACCTTAATTCGACTAGCAAGCTTCTACATAGTTTTTGTGGAAATTAATCCAAAAATTTCGACTCTTCGAAGAAAAGGAATTTGAAGGTGACATGTTGACAATTATTTTTATTACTTTTTTAAACCAGTTGGAGTATCTTTACCAAATTTTATACACACTTCTGAATATATCACTCACATTTATATAGTCACAAAAAAATTAGTTTTCGAAAAAAATTTAAATATATTTTATTTATAATACAGACGTAAATTAAGAACGAAAACAAACTTCAAGTGACGATTTTTTGAATAATTTCAGAGGAAAACGGTTGCATAAAGGGTGTAAGAATTTTATAAAATGCCTTTTCTGAAACATGTCTGATGATGTATGACGCAGAATGATGAAATTAACGCTAAAGATTTATATAATTAAAGGGAAAAGGTCCACTGAATTCGAATATAAGTACGTGTACCAGTGGCGGAGATACCGGGAATCGCTTTCATTGAAAACACTATAATTTCGACGTCACTGGATATTTTGAAAATTCGGTCACTACATATTGTACCTTCTCCTTTCTCAAATGTCAGTGTTTTTCAAGAAAGAGAACATTTTATTATAAACAAAAATCGATTTCTTATTTTTTTTAATTTCACTGACGTTACGAAACATAAAATGTGAAATAATTTAGAACTCCTCGTTTCTCAAAAAAAAACTCGTAGGATTTTTTTTGTTAAACATACAATTTTAAATGGAAACTTATAATGTCAGGTTCGAAAAAATCACCTGGGAAAAACTTTGCGTCAACGTTTCATAATTACCTACATTGATTTTAAAATTGTTCATTTACAGAAAAATCGTATGAATTTTCTTTAAAAAAGGAGTAGTTGCAGAGTTACGGTGGGTTTAAGGAAGTGTTTGAAAATAATGAGTAAAAATTAATAAATCGGAAATTGTTCGTATTTCGAATAAAAAGAGAGTATTTTTTTTTGGAAACACCATACAAGTTATGATACAATTTTCAAAATATTCATTGGCGGTGAATTTTAAGAGTCTTTAATTAGTAATTCATTTACTTAGTATAGTCTTTACGAAGTCAGTTGAACATGCAAAAAAACGTCTGGTAATAATATTAAATAAAATGAGTTTCATAGGCGTTCCTAAAAAAATTTTCTGCTAAAGGTAAAAAATTATAATAATTTGTAGAAAATTTCTATTATATATTCATTTGGCCAACAACATATTTTAATTATTTATGTCCTCAAACAATTTTATTATATTGGTGGTAAATTTCGTTTTGTTCTGTTTCAAAAGGTCTCCAAAATGCCATGTTGTGATAATATTAGTAAACAAAATATCCCTCTTATTTCTCCCTTTCGCAATTGTAATATGAATGATTGATAGAAGGTGCTTATAATAAATTAAAATTACCTGAATTACACCAAATTCCGCATTGCTGCACTGCACTTCTGGGCAATTTATCAACCACTTGTCATCTGCTGTGATTTATTGCCAACTAGCCCAATGCAACTGTGATCGTTTTCCTTCGCCCGCGCTCGCATTCGTCAACTGAGCGTATACATTTCTATCGCCTCCACGTTTAGTTCGACCAGACCTGTATATGAGTATGGCTAAATAAATATGGGAACAAGTTTTTCAAATATTTCAATGACGAGTTGCTGCGAACCTGGTACATACTATAAATTTGTTGGCTCTTCAATTGATATCGGAAACACTATACTTAGTACAGCCTCTATCAAACTAGACCAAAGTCAAACACTGATACTGTAGTAAACCACTAGTTTGCGATGTAAAGCCCTTACAGCATGCTAAAGTTATATTATGAAATTTAAGCTGCGGATATTGTCATTTAACATTGTCCTTCTCAATAATTAGAGTAAAATAAATTAAATCCGGTGCATTTTCATAGATGAATAATTGTTATCAGCAATGATTTGGAGAATAGAATTAAGCTGCTGTTTATACATATTTAATTGGACAATTCTCAGAAAGAGATTGAGTAAACTGCTTCTTTGAAAGTCACCCTGAAAAATAGAAATAAAGACTAAAGAATAACAGTAAATCTGATAATTAAAATTATCAAGTTTTAAATTTGTTACTGCCTGTCATCACTTTAAATAAAGTTGTATCGCTGAGCAAATCTCACAAATTAACAATCATAAAGGTTTATTATAACCAAAAGACACAATCTAACCCACAAAAAATCATGTTATAAAGAAATGCTTTTTTCTAAAACACAATCGATAAATACTGTAAAGTAAAGTAAATTTTGGTGCAACTGCATACCTGCATATCGCATTTCTATTGCGGAATGAATGATAGTGAAAGCTACTACAAAACTTGTTTTATAAGATTCTTTAATGTGGTGGTTTTCATTTTGTCGAGGTACACGAGCCTATTTCAAATTAATACACAAGATATTAATCAGTGAATTGTTCACTGAAATGAAATAATGATGTAAGCTTTTAAAATACAGTACCAAGTATTTTCTCTTGTTAATTAACACTCATTGAAATTAATTAGTTTAAATTACCTTAACTTCTTAGAGTTAAAAAGAAAATAATAATAATTTAAGAAACAGTAATATAAATATAAAAGAGGCAAAATAGGATAAAAATTTAGAACATTTATAATCTACTAGGGGTCTATTAATGACGTGGCTGAAATGTCTTAAAAAAGGAAAAAAAAACAGAAATCCTATTATAGGGAAAATGCGTGGCATATGTAAACCATCATTTAAAGTTGAATGATATAATGTAGACTACAGTTTTGTAATTTTATTAATTTACTGGCACATCTACACTAAGCCTACCAAATAATCAATAAGTAGATTTTAAGTAAACCTACGTATACGACTACATGACTACATATAATACTTTGATAAATTTTAAAGGCCCCATGCGATGGAACAATTTGGAATTGTTGTTGTTTTTAATAAAATCTCTAAATGCGAATGTATATGTAAAGTATTTAATTAATGGTTTTCTATTAAGCCATTCTTATTTAAAATATCCTGAATGATGAATAATTATTTTGAGGAAAATGCCACAAAAATATTGTTACAAAGTTGATATGTCGTCAGTTTATAAATTATTATATGATTATTATAAATCTGAAGCAAAAGTTGAGTTTAGACGAATTCTGCAAAGTGACAAACCTTCAGTCATTATTTCTAAAGCAGTACGAGAACGAAAACTAATGCCTAGTAAAATTCTTATTTATATGGTGTCGAAATATACCTTACAGAATAGCAAAGAAATCCAGTTTGACTTGGCATACATACTCGCACTTTTATTTGTCATCATTTTACTTCGGTTTTATTTGATAAGTGGAGATCGGTATGGCCTGCATTTTAATTATTCGCCAAATGTTGAAACAATTTAAACAATGACTAAAGTAAACTGTAATAGAACCAAAAATTACAAAATTTCTTGACCATAATAAGAAAGCTGAATATTTTTAAAATATTTAAAACACGGTTTGTGGATTAAAGGTGCTGTTTTAGAAAGTAATCCTTAGTTTCTGACAGCAAGGTGTCACTTCCGATTGCTCAAATTTAAAATTTACTATGAATGCCTTTGTCAGAAACAATCTATCTAAATTTTATATTTCTGACATATGTCAAAACGGATAAGTCAAAGGGCTTACGTACGCTTGTCCATAAATTTTGACGTTTGTAGGCCGTCAGGATCCAGAAGGCATTGCGATCGCGCCCATCTGACCAATTACACATTTAACATCATTGTTTAATATATACTTTTAAGTTTAAGCAAATAATTGCCTTTTGAGGCGCCTTTTTTGAATCGAAATGTCAACAATTAGACAGATCCTCTTATCTTTTATATCCAATGGTATGTTCTACATGCAAGCCAATTTTTTCTAATCAAACTTTAATAGTTGTTAGAAGAATTCATTATAGAAAAAGAGTTCATATAAATACAGGTCGTAGAACGTGTCGTTTTCGAGACAGGATTGAAATTAAAAAAAATCGCATAGTTTCAAATATCCCTTGAGATGTTTGATTTAGATTGATGAAACTTGAGTTAATGGTTTAAGTGATTATGGATAAAAATTCACTGAGATGGCACATAAATCTGTAAACACATTGCACTAAAAACTTTAGAATTTTAACGCCAATGAAAATTTTGAAAATTCTGTAGTACCTATCTCAAAAACAACGTGTTCTACGAGTTGTTGCGAGAATAAAAGGCACTTTAATCTAGAAATATATACGCTGTTTCTTGTATCCCGTGACCTGAAATAGAATTTATTATTAATAAACATTATTTTACATGATTTCTCACGTATACGAGAAATTTCAAACTTGAATACCATGTCACAATACTCAGTAACAACTGTTGAGTTACCTTGGCAATCATTTCAATTTTGTTAGCAAATGTTCGTGAATATTTATTAGAGATTAGTCACTGGGGTATAAAACTGGCATAGCTTTATTAAATTAGGGACTAAAATAGTACTTGTAAAAAACAATTTTAACTCTTAATGAGTTACATTTAGCTCTGAACAGTTTTCTTAAGTTAAAAATTAATGTTGCTGTATTGAAGCAAACGCTCCGTAATCTTACAAATTCCGTTAATAAAAGAAAGATTTCTTCAATGCAGTACTATAGAAGTATAAGTACTAAAATATTCCAGTTTTAGTTTTAGTAAAAAATTGGTCAAGGTCGCCATTGCCAATTGTTTTGAAGTGTTTCACCTCAATGAATTTTCTCTATTTATTACAAAAAAAAACATTTGACCAAGGGAAGTCAAGGTTACTTTGTCAGTTGCGAAAATGGAACATGCTATTAGCATTTTTCTGTAATATATTATTATAATGTACTATATGTACCTAAACTGAAATATTATCTAATATAGGATATTTAACATGTTTTATTAAAATAAATTTTTTACAGGTCGATTACAAACTCAACTGATGGTTACAGCCAGTGGAATAATTTTTAAAAGATGTCCTGAAAGATTTTAATGATGAATTGATTGTCTGTTTCTCAAAAATAAAATTTTATAATAACGTAGAGTTGATGAGAGTTTCCTATCTTATAATATTCTTTAAAAAATACCTTTTATTATTTGTTAAATTTTAATAAAAACTCGGTAGATGTAAGAAAAAAGGGGAACGATTATATATATAAGAAAAGGCTATTACCTATAAAAAGACTATTAGAATATATTTATTTGATGAGAATTTCCATCATTATGTAAATTTGGTCAACAAATTTATGCGTTTTAATATGTTATTTGCCGAACCTTAAACCACAAGTCATTAATAAATTTCCAGCATATGTCATTTAAGATTGTTTTGAATAAAGAATTTAGATTTTTAATTTGAATAGTGTAAGCAAATACGAAAAATATTTAAAATATAATGACTGCATGGATATTAAATTTACATTATCTATTATGTACTATTTTACTAAATTATAGCATATTTTTTAATATTTATTAGCAGCCACAGATCTATTAGAAATATTTGATAGTAAAAATAAATAGAAACATGTCAATATTACTTATTAATTTATGTTTAATCATAACATTATACCTAGGTATAGTAAACAGCATTTTAAATTTGCTATTATATTTTCCTTTCTTAAAGTATTTAATATAAATAATCAACCTAATTATTCTGAAAAGCACGAACTTATTAAAAACAAAGGTAATGGCAAAAAGTATATTAATTTTTTTATCGATATCTGCCTTGCTGTATTTACTTTTGTTCCTTAAAGGCGGTTTTCCACTAAACGGACAAAACAAAAACAAAACACAAACTTGTGTCGAATAAAACAAAACTGTAACTTTTCGCAAACTTTTTGAAGACTGGCGTGTTTGGCAATAATGAATTATATCTGAAATATATATATGTGTACGGTTAAAGTGTTTACTTGGCTAGGATACAAACTAACCAAGTAAACACTGGAGCCTACCAAGCTAAAATATTTTCAAGGTCATCGTATTTCCGGTTATACCGGAAGTTTATACTAACTTTCTTATTTTAAATGGAACCCCCTGTATATTATTGCAAAAAAAATTAGGGGTTTCCATTTAAAAATTTCGAGTTTTCCGCATATTCTGAACTTCATATTCGATAAAAAAAATTTGACCATCCTGTATAAAAACTGTAAAATTTTCATGTCAACTTCGATAAAATAGGTCTTTCTCTACAAAATGTCCAATTTGCACAAAAAAATAAACCAGGAAACCAGGAAAGGGTCAATCCTAAGTATGGATTGTGCTACATGTTTTCAACTTAAAAATGGATGATGTTCCAAAAATGCAATAATATACAGGGGGTTCCATTTAAAATAAGAAAGTTAGTATCGACTTCCGGTATAACTGGAAGTACGATGACTTTGAAAATATTTTAACTTGATGGGCCCCATGGTCCGTATCACACCATCACAATTTCAAAAAAATCCTTAGAGCGGTTTACTAGATATCCATCGATGGAGTTCGAGGTGGGACACTGTAGACACTTTTTTCCAAGGACTTCAGTATAAACCAGCCATAACTAAGAATTAAAAAATCTTCTCTAAACATGTTGGCTTGTTATTGGAAAAATGTGTTCTGACTTCCTCGCGACAACCAGTGTAAAAGGACTGAAAACAAAAACAAAACTCGAACAAAATGTAGCCCGCTTGATGGAAATAAGAGTTTTGGGTTTGTTTCAGTTTTATTTTTGTTTTGTTCTAGAAAACACAAACAGAACATAAACTCAACTGTCCGTTTAGTGGAAAACCGCCATAAGAGGCTTACAGTTGATAATATTTTTCCCCGAAATTTTGTTGTTGTTGTTGTTGTATTTTTTACCAACAGGAAACTCATTACTTTAGTATGCCGAGATCATTTGATACCAAAGAGCATATATAGGGTGGGCTATTAGTGTGAGAAAGTAAAATAACTCCCTTGTTACTCATAATACGGAAAAATAGTTTATATAAAAGTTGTACAGAATCAAGAAACCTAAACTACAAAATTAATTTGAAACATACAGGACGATGAGTAAAAACGGGACCAAATATTATTTTTTAAATGGAACACCCTGCAGATTTTTAAACATGTAGATTTCTGAGAAAATTCTGTATATGGCAATATAAACAGTTTATCATTTTAGTGCGAGGTTGCCAAGTTATGTAGAAAATTCTTCGAATTTTGGTAAGAACATGACCTCGAAGAAGTTGTGTTAACTTTCAGCTACTAACACTTGTAACAAAATAATAGGCAAATGTTAGACGAAGGCTACTATGTAAGCTAATATCGATATTTTATACAGGGCATTTTTTATAATAGGTACTATCATTTTTAGAAAGTTTAAACTTGATTTTCTAAAATTTTTTCAAATGGAAAACACCCTTTATTTTATTGGTCTATTTTATTCACATATCCACTTCAACTTTTATTAAGCATGTTCTATATCTAAAATTGTTAGTTTTTACCAACTAATAAATATTAACTAATAAAACTAACTCAAAATGGAATCACAAATTATGAACTTCCAAATTGACACAATCTGACAGTTTTTTCCAAAGAAAATAATAAAAATTAGGTTTTTTCAGAAATGTTGCTATATCTTAAAAACTAACAACTTTAGGTGTAGAACATACTTAATAAAAGTTGAAGTGGGCTGATATGTGAATAAAATAGAACAATAAAATACAGGGTGATCCATTTGAAAAATTTTGGAAAATGTTTGAACTTTCTAAAAATGATCGTATTATAAAAAATGCCCTGTATAAAATATCGATATTAACTAAAATAGGAGTCTTTGCCTAACATTTGCCTAAATCTCTGTCAAATATTTTTGCTCCAAGTGTCAATAGTTGAAACTTAATACTTCTTCGAGGTCATGTTTTTCCAAAATTCGAAGAATTTTCTACATAACTTGACAACCCCGCACTAAAATTACAGGGTGGTCCATTTAAAAAATGTAATATTTGGCCTGTCCAGTTTTTACTCATCGCCCTGTATGTTTTAGATTTTTGATTCTGTACAACATTTATATAAACTTTTTTTCTGTATTATGAATAACAAGGGAGTTATTTTATTTTCTCACACTAATGGCCCACCCTGCATGAATGACTTAATTTGATGAGAATTTGGGAAAATTTCTAATTAATTTGAATCTTTAAAGACAAGTAAAAAACTAGATATAATAGAACCAATTTTTAAACAACTTCACAAAACTTTAGTGTCAAGCGAGATTTAAACAGCGGTCACAAGGTAAGTAGAATGTATACAAACAAACTGTATTAATCTCTGCTTAAGCATATAACACTTTCCATTTCCATCGTCTGCAATGTGAACTGGAACACCGACCCAGTTTAAGTGCAGTTGCAAATATTATATAACTTAACGGGCAATTTACTTTAAAATATCACATAGCTAAGCGTTTTCTATCGTGGTTGATGATTTTCACTTGTATTTAATTGGTACTGTTGAAGCTTAAAGCATCATCCGAGTACTTTACTCTACGCATGTTGGGTTGTGTAATGATGAACAGCAAAAAAATCTTGGTTTCATCAATAAGAAATGTTAATTCATCCAGTGGAACCAAAACTTTCTTCCTTTGTTTAAATTAATGAGATTATTTTCACTGCGCTAAAGTTTTTATTATCTATCAAAACAATAAAAGATGCTAAATTGGATGTATACTGTTAAATATCTAAATATAGTATAACTACTATGATTTCTAAATATAAGAGAAAACATTTATATGTACATACAACAAAATAAACGGCTCCTAAAGGTAGTAACGATCCTTTAAATTCACATTCACACCCCTGAAGGTTATTTGTTAAACTGGATATACAGGGCGTTTCTGAAATAAGTGCATTTCTTCGACGACGTAATAGAGGACACACTTTATTTGATACGTCGCCAAACAAAACTAGAGGATTCACTCGGTCGGGAGTTTGCGCTGATCAATGCAGAGATCTATTGGATCCTATCCATCTAGTTGGAAAACTAGCGTGTAAAAAATCATAAACAGTTCGATAAACATATGGAGGGGTGCATAACCATGCTTGTACTTCTATGCAACTAAACAAGTAGTCACACTAGCCCCATACCACACTGAAAATCGTCGCTGAAAATATGGAACGTAACACCAATAATGAATGTTATTCTCATAAAGGAGAATACGTCTGTGAAGGGTACAGTGAAGGTGTTTGTATAATTTTGTTGTTGTACCATTTGCTGTCGAAGTAAACTATAAAATTCGATCCTACACAATAAGGGTACAGTAACTGCTCTCGCAACACATGCCGAACAGTAGTATTGGAAACAACCACTTCACGTACAATATCGTGGATATTGCGGCTCAGGTTTTCCTCGACAAGGTAGGTTTTTTCCCCTATTTAAGACACACTACGATATTTCTTGTTCACGACCTTCATACGTTAGATTAACTGTATGAGTGTCCTGCAATCTTTGAACAGCATTTTGCACTGTACTTACTTGAATTCAGTAGTTGTCTTTGGAGGTAACGATTAACATACAAATGACAAGTCACATTTTAGTCATATTCACAACCTCTGATGTACATTAATAATATATCCGCTGAATTTTGATTTGATTAACGCATTTTGAAATATAACCACGTAAATCAATCTACAGTCGACGAGAGCAAGCAAGATATATCTGCGTTCACGCCATGCTTATAGCCACAATGAACTTGACTTAGTTGCTGCATTGTAAACAGTTGATCAATTAAGTGGAGCGATGCAGAGTCGACCTAAGTTTTGTGTAACAATTGTTGATACTTGAGATTTTAGACCAGCGATTGCTTAATAAAAATTGATTATTTTCATATCCCCCGTTACCATTTCAAGTGACGCACTTATTTCAGCAACGTCCTGTGTTTTATATTTTGATTCTAATGGTCAAGAAATTTCTAAATTGTAGTCAGGGGCGTCTCAAACTGGGAGGTTGTGGCTAGATTTTGATCCAGGTTTTTGTATGTGGATTTTTTTGTATAGAATACTACAGGGAAACCATGTTCTTGTTTCGTGTCATTAGTTTATACCGGCACAAAGTAAAATTGATTAAAGAACTATGTTAAATGTCACAGAAATATTTAAATACTTATTTTCGTTAAGCCTAATTTTTTCTACAGTCTGTCAGTGTGTCATAAAATATAAGAAACTAGGAAAAATTGAAACATTTTCCTTCATTTTTGAATTTTGCGCCAATTGTGCGGTAAAGTGTTGTCAACGAAAAAAAGACAGCGTGACAGTTCAGGGTTATTAAAAATGCAGAATGTAAGAATAACTCGTTTTCATTGTTGACCAATATTTTAAAAATAATGAAAGTTTGGGATAGTTCCCAATTTTCGTAAAAAATATGGTCGGAATATTGAGTAAAGAGACTATTTGAAAAATTCAGGGAGACTGGATCAATTACTGATCTTAAACAGTCTATCCGTTCTTGAACAAGTCGTTCAACACAGAACCTCGAAGTAGTTCGTCAGAGTGTTATGAGAGTTCAGACATATCAATTCGGCATCGTAGTCAAGAATTGAACATTTCGAGATGTTCTCTACAGCGTATCCACACGAAACGTTTACATCTTCATGCTTACAAAGTTTAGATGACTCAAGGTCTGAAGCCTACTGATTAGGCAGAAATAAGAGAGTTATGGAACAACATTAAGTGGATACTGATTTTTGGAATAAAGTCATCTTCAGCAATGAGACTTATTTTCATCAAACTATTCTTCTTCAAAAATACTTTACAAATCAATAAAAAATGTACAATTTTTAATTAAAAGCCTGTATTTTCTATCATTTGCGTGAATTTTGGATACCCTTTATCTTCAACCATTATAATGGCACATTGTTTTTATTTGTTATACAGGGCGTTCCTTAATAATATCCGAATATTTATAACTAACGATAGTTTGCTTTATAAACTATGGTCCAAAAATGTTCCGTTGTTAAAATTTTAAGAAAAAGAAGGATATTAATTAATTTCGAAACCGCTTGAAATATTTCAATGATATTTAATACGTAGTAATAGTTAATAAAGGCGCATGTTTTTCAATACAAACATAATTTTTCGCTCTAACAGTGGCGTACGTACGAGCACTGATTTTGATATTCTTAGAGAAAAGAATAGTACGCCAATGGTTTTTTCCGAAATAAAATTATTTTAACCACATTGTTTGAAGAATTTTAGAGAATTTTTTCTTATATCCGTACCACATTTTAAGAGTACAGGCATTATTTCCTAGAGATTTTCCAAATCGTGCGACCTTTTGTCAGTGGTATCTTCATAATGTTTCGCAACATCCGCAATTTGAATCACATATTCTGTTCACGGATGAAGCTGAATATTCGCATACCATTAAGGAACACCCTGTAGATTCAGTTAGTTCACATTTGCTAGAAATATTTTCAAAATTTAGCGTAATGTATTTTTATATCGGTACATTCAAAAGTGAAATGTTTTTACTTACACTAGTAATCAATAATTGAATATTTTTCTTTTTAAAGAAATACGGCGTCTAGCTACTACACCTTCTCAGTATTACCTAATTCTGTAAATATCATCTAATCTCAAATTTACATATGACGTACTTGTCGAATTTAAAGTATAAAATAAAACTAACGCTAAACAAGGATGTGCCGTACTTGTACAATTAAGAAGATAAAAAAATCTAGTACGCCTCGTTGTAAATGTAAAGGTCTGTACGGAAACAAAGGTTAAAATTCTTTTATTAAAAAAAAGCAAGCGGTATTTTGTCCACGAAAAGAGAATATCATTAATGTTCGTGTGTTCAAGGTTCATTAGGACATGGAATTTAAAGCTGATTATCGATTATCGCTGAATCATTGCTGTATATTTATTTCCAGAATCCCACGAATGTTTTATTTTCAGAAGACGACTCTCGATATGACGGTAGACGCGAACCAATTTACCTATGTGTTCAAATATTTTATTGTTTAACAGCTTAATATCTTCGAAATTATTCGTAATATAAAAGAACTTTTCAAATAAAAGTTGTAGTATTCACCAGGGGAAAAGGCCGAAAAGGATCTCTAAAATTTTAGCCGCAACAGGAAAAAAATAATAATATTAAAATAAAATTAAAAAGGTTCTGCAATTATTTTATTAAACTACGAAAGGCGTATATCAAATTACTCCGGGTACATCGATCTCTGTTGAATGAATGTAAATGAGTGAATAAGTAATAAATGAATGTGAATAATAGAATAAAATATCTAAAGTGAATAATAATAGAATAAATATAGTATATCTATGAAAGCAGATATTTCAAAAAGAAGCGTCATTCCCAATTTTGAGAATTAAAACAATTTGTTTTCCAACGTTAATTAAGTAATGTGCGGGATTTAATCAGGGCATTTTTTCATTAGCCTGCTTTTTCAGTGTAACACAGTTTCATAAAATAACTTTTGACTATTTTTTTCACAATATATTTCGATCAAAATAAGACACCTAGCAAAAAAATGAAGGGTTCTACCTATAACACCAAATCATAGAAATCTAATATGTTTTCATTTCGAAATGCCCAAAGTTCTGATAAAAATTGCACTGTAACATGTGTCTACTTCAAGTATCCTATAATATATAACAAACACTGAAGATTTATCTTCATTTTAAGTTCACCTGTCTTGCTTATGAATTATTTATGGTGATTAAGCATAAATTTGTTTACTATTTTTCTTGGAGCGTAAAGACAGACTTTCCCTAGGAATGTTTAATTTGAATCATAGTTTGGGACTCATAGGCATAGAAAATTTATACTATATATTCAATTCTGCTGTATCTTCATTGAACTAGAGTCAGTAACTAGTAAGTGGGTTTTGCAAAAAAAAATGTATTATTTCATAGAAGACGTTCCTCGAGTATTTAAAAGGAAGAGAGAGATTTTGACACTATTTGACAATAGATGAGCTCTGTAGGCCGGGTTCTTTTCTATGTAATTTTATTCAAACAGTGACAAAACCGTGGCACTCTTTACATTATAGGGATATGTAAGAATTTCCATAATAGTGTGAAACAAAAATGGGCAGTGTCTATTTTTCTAAACGCTTCACATGGAACTTACCATAAAATTTATAGGTATAGTACGTAAAATAAATACCAGTAAAAGTTAACAAAATAATAATTTCTAACTCATAAGGAAAGCACTTGTAGAAAATAATTATCAGTAGTCCTAAGTGTTCCGCAGTTAATCGTCTCTGGCGATCGGTAAATACCCATTTAAAAACGAAATTGACCGTGCAACATTTATCGAGGTCACAGGCGCATATCTAAAATAGTCGAAGTTTATAATAGATGCTACTTTTATTAACGGTTGCGAAGCATCAACTATTTCACAATTTAGGAATCCCATTATCCGCGTTATTGTACATACATGTCTGCCTCTGATCAGAAACTTCACATCGATCAATTTATTCGATACTTCTAATGCCTGTCCTGTCGGTCTGGCATGCCGGCGAACAATCCAGGTTTTTTGCTGAGGGACTTTAGCTGTGCATTTCATTGTTATTTGTACATGTGTAAGTAAATTTGACGCTTTGGTCGGTCGAATATATGGCATGTGTTTTATGGAAATCTGCAGCATTGTATATTGTAAGCATAGAGCGGCACACGACTTGACCACATAATGTATTTAGACTATTTATGTTACTACAACGCGTAGTGCCGCTTACTAGCATAATATACATAGATTACTACTGTTTGTTTATTTGATTATCGCCACAAAGTTTTAAATGAACTGCTTTTTTCGACGGTGTTTGCACAGCCCTAATTTTGTTTCTTTTCATTATTATATCCTTGGACCTTTGAAGGACTCTGCCGAACATTCATTGACACAAAAAGAGGGAGATAAGACATGTACTATTACAGACGAGAATTTGAATTACGTGACGTTTTAATGAAGATGACAGAAGAAAGTTAGGAAATAACATGCCTTGTTTTATTTGAAGCATGCTTTAAAATATTAAATTTTATTACTTTTTTGAAACGCATTCTAATTTAGATACAAATTCAAATTGCCCATAAAATTCAGTAACCTCTAACGGAATTTATTTCTGTAGAAATGAAGGATTGCTCGTAATACATATTCTCAGTAAGAAACAACCGCATTTGCCACATTTCACAATAACTTCAGGTAGTCAATAACACATGAGTAATCTAAACATATTACTACATACAATGAAAAATTTTGTAAATAATTTCAAATGAAGTCAAACAATGTTCTTCGATGCCAGAAATCTAGGTTAGGTTAGATTAGGTTATGTTAAGTTAGGTTAAAGAAAAACAAAAGTAGACTTAATATTTCTACAGTTAGGAATCTTGTTTGTGGGGTTAGGTCGTAATATCAAGAATAATGTTTGAAAACGTGTTTTCAGTTTGTTTGAATTTGCTTAATATCTTTCAAATGTAGTAAAAAATAATAAAGTGCGTATTGCAAAAGAAGAAGGTATATTTTTAGGATTTTTTTTCTTTGTTTGTAAAACAATATAATTGATTCATCCTGTAAGCTTGTTAAAACTGGAAGGAAACGAAAATTAGAGGTTAAATATGTTTCTCTAGGGAATAATTTGTAATATACCAATCAATTCACATTTCATTATAATATAAAATATAATTTCTCACACATTTAACATGTAATTGAATTAACTGTAACACTATATTAAACTGATAAGTGGTAGGGACAATTATATAATAAGGATATTTAAAATGCCTTAATTTATTAATATTTTCCAACTTGCTCTTATTAGCAGTATATGTTAAGAATTTTTAAATTGTTATTAACATGACTTGCACATAGAATTAAGGCATCGTTTCGCTTGTACGAATTAAAAAAGTTATCTTGGGAACAAAAAGGCGTAGGTGATTTCTCTTTCTTTTTAAATTACCGTTAAAATAAGCTCTATTTTATGCAAAAAGTGCGAATTCCCGAGCGGCTTTTGCCTGACTCTGGGACAATTTGTTTATAGAGCTGTTTTGCACATCCTACTTTGTTAGTTGTAAAAAGCTATTTAATTTCAACTTTTTGAGATTTTTCTTTTTCGATACATTTCTTTGGATCAATTAGAACCTATATATCCAATATTAACTTCTAAAATTATGTATGTAATCTATGTACCTTAAATTGTAGATACTTTAACTATCTACAACATAAAATAACTAATATTCGGAAATGTCATCTAGATTTTCGTGGGCAGTAAAAAAAAAGTGAAAAAACACGTAAATTTGCAACTTATTTGCAATTTGCCAACTTAACGTCACTACTTTCGAGTAAATTTTTTGACATTATCATTCTACATACCTTTACCGATCATAAAGTGCAATAAACTGTCTACTAATGATTTTTTTAAGTCTTCAGGTTTTATGCTTTAATTCCACTGGAATAGTGTGACCTTTAGGTACAGTTTTGATCCCCAGACAAAACTCTTTGTGCATGCTGTCCCATTATGAAATCATTCCTTTCATATTATTTTCTTTTATATTTTGGTCCGATGACAAATCTTTAAAGATTTACCGGAATTGACCTTTTCCGATAAAATAATTTCACGTCATTAATTGCATATTCTGTTAGTGACCCAAAAATTACAGAGGCAATTATCCTTATAAATTTAATTAAGAAACTACCGTAAGCTAGTGAACATTTGCATTTTTATTTTAAGGCACTTGAAGTAATATCGATATCTTACACCAACACTTGTCACAGATATTTAAAAGAATAATGTTTCATTAATTTTTATTTCTTTTTCTTCTCGAGTGTTTGTGAAGGTAATCAACGTTTGCTTCTTTCGGTACAATCACAATCAACTCTTTATTGCATCTGACGTAGAAAAACTGGTATTCTTAGACACAATTTTATTCAGTAGCAAGCAATAAAATATGTCCGTACTTGAACTGCTCTTTTTAGATCCTTGTACCAAAGAAACATATGTATAAAATCAGTCATATAATTACAACCAGGTTCGTGCCAATGTAGTAGTATTAGTCTAAAATTATTTATTAGCGGCATATTTTAGTTTTTTATCTGTTTTGGGTACCTAGGTGAAAAATTAAAAAATCAATTAAAGAATCAGTTAAAGGTTGTTTCTGTGAAAATTTTTTCGCCTAACCGTGAATCTCACAATCAACAAGCAGATAAATAAAAATTCACTATACAGGCTGTCTACTATAAGAGGGCCACTGAGGGCCTATGAATCTCGCTTAATATACGACGCACGTCAAAAATCTTTATATGTTTTTTGTTGTATTTTTGAGGCCTCTATGCTCGTAAACAAATTTGAGATCCATGGCCAACTTTATGAGAAATCATGAAAAACCCGGAAAGGTAACGAAAGTTTAGGGTCGTTTAACTTTTTTATTTTAAGAGATAGAGAAAACTTATTTTAATAAAATTGTATGGCAAAATTGATGTCTTTCACCTAGTGTAAACAGATTTTTAAAATATCGTATTGCTGCACCCTCTGTTTACATTTTTCATACCAAAATTATAAAAAATGTAATAAATATAAAAGATACAGGCAACATGTAGTATATCGCATGAAAGAGGAAAAAATAAACAATTTTTTGTAGCCACAGCCTGCTTCAATGACAATTTTTTTTGCCCGCATAGAGGGTGCAGCAAATTAAATACGATATTTTAAAAATCTGTTCAGCCTGTATATCACTATATCACTTTGCTATCAGTGGGCAAAATAGTTGCTCAGATGGCAAAATAGCCAAATACACATATGGATATTATACATTATTTGAATTTTAATTTTCTCGAAATGACAATAGATCATGGACAAAATATCTGCAATACGTATTTAGTTGTTACATATTTTTGGTATTTTTCCAGATAAATGGTAGTTTAATTTTATTTGATTCTATGCTTAAAATTTGAAAGTTGATAGTAAATATGATTAAAACACTAGTAACTACTTAACTATCAAAATATTTTTGGTATCTCTACTGATACGTATAACAATATAATTATGTTTATGTTAGTATTAATGATAGATTGTAGGTAATGTTTTTAATTATTTAAAAATGTGGTTATAGATAAATATAAGCACGCTCATGTAGGCAAAAGAAACGCAACTCTATAATTATTATACCCATGCATAGTCAATATGACATTATGAAATTATAAATAATATAAATTATATAATTCCATAACAAAATTAGATGTATTTGAGCGAGTAAAAATCGAAAAACAAAGCAGGTTATACAAAATGCTCTGAAAGCTTTCCTTAGTGACATAGATCTACACAGAATAAAAACAGTAGCAAAAGTAGAGGTCAAAAAATTCAATGTAAGTATAGACTTTCCAAAGTCAGTTGAACATGTATAAAAACGCCTAGCAATAAAATTTTATGAGTTTCATGGGCATCCCTGAAAAAGTTTTCTTATATGTTCATTTGGCCAACAACATATTTTAATTGTTTATGTCCTCAAACAATTTTATTATATTGATGGAAAATTTCGTTTGTTCCATTTCAAAAGATCTCCAAAATGCCATGTTGTAATAATATTAGTAAACAAAATATCTCTCTTATTTCTCCCTTTCGCAATTGTAATATGAATGATTAATAGAAGGTGCCTATAATAAATTAAAATTACCTGCACCACACCAAATTCCGCATTGCTGCACTGTACTGCTAGGCAATTTGTCAACAATTGAGATTTATTAACCAGTCGCCCAGTGCAGCTGTGTTATGCGCCGTTTGCCCCCACGCGCATCCTTCAACTGGGCGTATACATTTCTACCACCTCCACGTTTATTTCGACCAGACCTGTATATGGGTATCGCTAAATAGATATGGGAACAAGTTTTTCAAATATTTCAGTGCCGAGTTGCTGCGTCAGCGACCGATCCTGATACATACTGCCAACCTCTTGGTTCTTCAATTGGGATCGGAAAGTCTATACACGAAAATGAGAAATTTTAAATAAAAAACCTCTTATTTAAAAAAAAATACAAATTTCCAAGCTAAAGGCTGTTTCGGGTTAGAAGTGGGAGTGACTATTCAGATTATGAAACGTCTTCAATATAGCCATCCTTGTCTATCGCACGGATTTCTTTGCTTTGTTACTCTCATGTCATGTGGATTTTCCAACCGGGTATACAGACAACCGTTTTCTTGGGCACCCTGTACCTCGAAGTCTCAACGTTTGCCGACTTATGTTTATAGGAACTTTTTTCTTATTTGGAAGAAATTTATCACCAGGTAAAATTAGCTATGTCTAGATTTAGTAACAAATTTTATTATTGTTGTTGTATTATTTACCTCAATCTGGTATTTAATTTTATACGGAAGGCCATATAGGGGCCCTATAACTTTCAGGTAACGGCTCAACCGAAAAAATGTACTAAAAATTGCTAATCTTTACTTAGAGGAATATAAAATAATTTATTTATTTTATCAACAATGTCTAAACGTGTAATGTTTGTATGTGTACTTAAATATCAATTAGCTTTGCGACGAACATTTTTAAAGAATTCACTTCACTTTTATATAATTTAGGAACTCTTTGGAATTTCAGTGTTCATTGAACAGTACTTAAAACGTTATTTCCATAATTTTTAAGATAACAGCTTACAAATGACGAATTTTAGGTAATAATTATGTGCAATTTATAAAAATAACACGTAAACCTAAAAAAAGGAGGGGATTTCCTTAAAATAAAATACTAAGATATGAATTTACGAGTATTTGTACTTGGAACACATACAGGGTGGCCAAATGAAAACGAAACAGAGCCATTTTCAGGAACTGCGTCAAGATTGTAGAAAAACGCTCAGACCCGTCGATTTTAGATTAAAGGGGGACATTCTTTGCTGGTATTTTTGACTCCGCCACTTTCACCCCCAAGCAAGGGTAAGCATCACCCCAAAATATTTAAATGGCATTGGGGTTGAGTAATATTTCTTTTGAAAGCTCTTACAATTCTCTTTACAACAGACTTTAAATTTTATAATTCCGCCAAATACTTATTAATAACTTATACTTAATCTTATACTTTTAATTTATATTATTTTATTGTTATTGTATTATATATTATGTTATTATATTATTAATATTTTTATTTCAAAGTTGAAATTTATGTACAAGCAATTAGTAACTGTAAAAATGTCAGTCATTCGAGTTAAGTACACCAATGGTATGTATAAATTTAGTATTTCTAGCGTTACAATGGTTTTTGGCCATTTGTTATCACTTTCGTAAAAAAAAACACAATTGTAAAAAACAGAAATTAATGCTATACACACACAATGAACGTAAAATTAGTGGATTTCAAATTATTTTCTAGTATTATTTGGAAGCGTTGGTTGGTAGTTTATTTAATTGTGTTTTTGAAAATTAAATACTAGGTTTATTCCATTGCGGAAAGGGCAGATATCATTTCGCTTTACTTTATGAACAATAAATGTGCGAATAGAACAGCTCAGCTATTTAATGAACATCAAGATCGACATGTCAGGAGTTCTAGAGTTAGTAAAAAAATTTCAAGAGACAGGGAACGTAGTCAATAAAAAACGAGAAACTGAAAAACAGCAGTTTTGGGACAAGTTCATCTCGATCCTACGTTAAGTACGAGGCAACTGGCATCTGTGTCTGGGATGAATCGAACTAGCATAGAAACCATTTAGAAGAAGAATAAATTCCATCCATACAAAATACATTTAGTCCAAGAACTTCATGCGGATGATTATGACCGCCGTTTGCAATTTTGTGAAATAATGAGTGAGTGAGCAGGGAACGATCCACAGTTCCTTTTTAACATCTGTTTTTCTGATGAATGCAGTTTTTTCTTGAACGGGACGGTAAATCGTCACAATTGCCGCTATTGGTCTGATTCAAACCCAAGAGTTTTTCACGAGGTGCATACACACAGCAACCGGAAAAATTAAATGTACGGCTGGAATTTTCGGTGACCGGCTGGTGGGTCCTTTTTTTCTACCTGGTAATTTGACTGGCCAAATGTATTTGCAATTACTGGAAGACGCTATTGACCCTGCCTTGACTGATATTATTGAAAATGTTCCAGAGTATGATGAAGATCATTTGATTTTTCAACAGGACGGTGCTCCTCCGCATTATGCGTTAATTGTCCGTCAGTATTTGGACCAACCTTTTCTATGGAATTGGTTTGGGAAAAGAGGCAGCATTGAGTGGCCTCCACGATGATCGGATTTATCGCCCCTTGATTTCTTTTTGTGGGGATACCTAAAAAGTAAAATCTATAAAACACAGCCAGCGTCGCTGGAAGATTTGCGTCAAAGAATCGTCGAGGAATGCCATCGAATCACTACGGAAATGCTTCGGAATGTGCGCGAATGTTTCGAACAAAATATTTATTCTTGTATGGAAGCGGGCGGTCATCAGTTTGAACATTTAATTAACTAAGTTGTAAGTAAGCAAGTAAACATAATTTAAATTTTTTTCAAGAAAAGAAATATTACTTAACCCCAAATGCCATTTAAATATTTTGGGGTGATGCTTACCCTTGCTTGGGGGTGAAAGTGGCGGAGTCAAAAATACCAGCAAAGAATGTCCCCCTTTAATCTAAAATCGACGGGTCTGAGCGTTTTTCTACAATCTTGACGCAGTTCCTGAAAATGGCTCTGTTTCGTTTTCATTTGGTCACCCTGTATAAGGTGGAAATTATTCACGTGCTGTTCTGACATTTAAAATATTATTGCCGAGGTTACAACTGAATTTTTTTTAGTAAAATAAAATAGAAGAATATGAGGCGCCTTCACCAAAATATAGAAGCGTGGATATAAAAAATATGAATTTATTGAAATAAAAATTAAATCATTAAAAATTGAAAAGTAGTACCTCTAACAATTAGAATAAATATGAAAATCACACAACAAAACGATTCCGCGTATTGTGGACATCATGTGTTTCATTGATTAATTGATATGTAACATTATTAACATTAACATTATTATTAATTAATTGTTTATATTTCAATCTCTTTAATTACATAAGTCATAATTTCGTTCCTTTTCCGATACGCTTGCACGTTTCTGCTCAAGGTTACAAAATATAAATAAAACAAAATGTCTAACTACAAACAATATACATTTTTGTGTTTAATAATATTATAATCTCATACTTTAAAAACCTGCAGTGACAGATATTATTTGCAAATTAGTTTTCTATCGATGAGAATTGCTCAAGTTATTAAGCCGGCCTCGGCATCACACCGGGAGCAGTGCTGTGGTAGCAAGGAGTACTGCTTTTAGTGTGCAACCGGCTTTGCTACTTTTATATAAAAATTTCCGGAGACGCCAACTATAGTTTAATTAAACTATTTGACCGTATTTTACTGGCAGGTTCTATGTCACACGTCAAAGAAAAAATCCTATAGATTACTGTTAAAGTTCGATTTTTTTTAAGATAAAGAAAATCGCCTGAAGCGATTTTGTGCAAATTTGGCATGTTACCCTAATTTTTTATTGCTCACAAACGTATGTTATAAATATCATATTATGTGGTGGACGTAGTTCAATTTATTTTTTCTCACACGCCATTTCAAATATTGTATGTAGTCATTTATTTGTGGCATTTTTGGTTACTTTTGAAAACACGAAGGCAACAATTTTTGCATTATTTTTTTCGCAATATATTCAAAAGTAAAAGTGTTCATTTTTGAAGATATTTCCCTCTTTTTTTAAGATTTCAACAGAGCAGAACAATGATAATCATTATTCAATATATTTTTAAACACACTCTGTAGAAATGTTTCTGATTGTAAAACGTAATTTGAATTCCAATTCAATTTCAGAACAATAATTTTGTTGTTTTCCAAATAAAATTTTGTATAATTTATCAATAAGGTACGTCTGATTGTATCCAATTCTGCGCATTATTTGTTAGTGTGGTAGGTATGTCCTCAAAATTTTCAACACGCCATTAAACTTTGTTGAATACTGTCATATTTAAAATATTCGCAGAAAGATAGTTTAAAAGATTCTTTATTCCAATCAACTTTAAATTTCGTATTGCCTTTTTATACAAATTTAAATTTATTAATTTGGTTTTGCACGTGTTAAAAAAAAATTAAAAAGCAGGTAAGTCCAAACATGAATACCAATATTTTATTGTATAAAAATTATTGTCAAAAATACCACCGTCTCCTAGACACAGGTGTTATTTATTTATGATGTGGTTTGATCTAATCGAATATACAAATTATTTATTTTATATAATTTTTAAAATTCTTGTTTTCTGGTCAACTTAACAGTCTGTATCGAGGTAAGCGGTGAGATGATGGTTTTAACATGAGTTTCGCACAACAAAATCTTGTTATCCTTACTTAGCCTGGTCCTTTCTTTAGCAGTTCTTATGCGTCCTGCAACATAGTGATATATTTTTCATAATTCATACTGACATATGAATAACGATTGGGACGCGTACTTCCTTCTGTGAGTAGTATATTTACTTTCAAGTAGTGTCATAGTAAACATTAAAGATGTTAGAGGTCAGATGACTATGTTATATAATATAAATGCAAATATACAAACACTTGAAAATATTTTGATAGAAGCAAAGTAGTACTTCACTTTTGAACGTAAATATGCCGCACCTATTAATGCAGGTTGAAACGCATTGAGAAGTTATATAGGGGCTATAAAGTTTGTAAACGCACTAGTTTCTCTGAATCGCAGAATATTGTGCAATATGATTTCATTTTGGATGTTAAGATTCCAGTCGCAACACATCGGAACGCAGTGTTTTTGATAGATTTCTTCATAGGAAAAAGGAGCAACTTATTTTAGTTGAAAAGTAACACCAAAATCAGGGAAAGGAAATCTTTTAGAACAAGAAAAAGAAATTCTATGGAATCTGTGACCATCTATTTAGTTATGTTGCATTTTAATATTGTTTATCCATTTTATATAATAATAAAATAGGAAAAACATATTCCTGACTTCTTTTTCATAAAGGAATAATTTTAAATAATTAATTAAGCTGTATGGGAACTACCTCAAAATTAAATATGATTTTGCTAGTTTGGAATTCGTAACTGGTAGTGTAAAACGCATAAAATAAATAATTTTCAAAATCAGTTTTTAATTTCTTAATGATTGTCATGTTTCGAATTTGACTACACATTTTCGGTTAAAGAAATATAAATATCACACATTTTTGAAAACTGCATTAAATTCGAATCGGCACTTTTTTGCCATTTGTTCAAAATTACAATTGAGGCATTACAATTTTTTTCCAGTTCAAATATTTAAATCAAATAAAATCTTTTGCAAAACTTTTTCAGACTTTTTTCACCTTTAAATATGTTAATTAAATTTTATCAAACATATTTTTACTTATATCTAAAACGCTCTCTTTTATCATCATTTTCAATCCACTTAAAATTATTAAAATCACTCACCCCTAACTAACGAACTTTATCACAGACACAAATCACAAGTACGCGCGATCCGCAGTTTCTCAACCTGTCGATATGTCGGCTATACACAATGAAAGTAACTGAAATCCGAGTCTATCCTTGATAATGGTACAACCAGACAGTAACGTACCGTTGAGCACACAAGCTTTTCAACATTATAGTAAGCTAACTTTTATAATATCTCCCCACCTGACCTAACCTAAGTTACGCACGTGTTACGGACAGGCTTCCATTCGGAAAATTCATTTTCGGGGACACGCTGGGGAGTTCCAAAAATCTAGCCGATCAAGCCAGGAAACAGGTATATAAATGAGATATTACGATGGAAAGGCTAATGCGGGTTTTTCTCAATAATCTTGATTTTTATCTTGAGATAAACAAAGAAATTCCTTCATAGAACGAAAAAAAAAACAAATAACATACGTGGTCCAACTGTAAATTAAGCTTGAACTTTTTTTTTTACTCATATATTCGACAGTAAAGAATTTCTCGCGGCTCAATCGTTACGAAACTGACTCTTTCTCTCTGTGTTAATGTTATTTTCTTCCATCAAGACAAAAATTAAAATATCAAACGATGTAAGATTTTCTTAATTAAAACATTAAACTAACTAAATGTACCTACATGAACCTTATTATTAATTAACTTCATTTCAGTGGTACAAATCTAGAAAATTACTGATACTAAAATGAAATAACATTTTACTTGACAAATATCTTGTGTGTAACTCCGGTAGCTTTGAATAGAATTGCTTATATTATTATATGGAAACAACTAAAAAAATAATTATATAATAATAATAATAATA
>NW_019416339.1:45102-60272 GCF_000390285.2 Anoplophora glabripennis | reverse complement strand
GTATTTTGTTAAATTTATTGAGGTTACACTAAATATTTTTACATCGTTTAGAGTCAGAAAATATACAGGTACGTTAAGTTATATTTTTATTAAGTTTTCAAGGATTCTGTTGTAGATAATGAGTAGTTAAGTAGTTCTAACCTCAATTTCACACATTTCCTCTAATGAATTTAGTTAAAAATTGCTGTGTCAACTCTCCTTATACTGTAAGGTGAGTTAACGCACGTATGCGTAAGGAGAGTTGGCGCAATAATAGACACATCGTTTAAAATTTTATTTTGTCAGAAATGTTATTAATTTATCGTTTATACCATACCGACGAAATATAAAAGAAATGGAAACGTTAAAAGAGGAGAGGGGACAATAGAACAGTTGTCTAGAGCAATCAGTGCTATCGATAGAGATGAGATGGGTATTCCTGAGACAGGTCGCGAATTCGGTAGCCCCGAATGCACTTTGCGACGCCGAAGGAAATGTGAAGACCTCAAACTAAATCGTTTGGTACACCTTCTGGAGCACTAGGAGCCCACAATAGGATAAATTAGTAAAGCAAAAGTTGAAAACACATGGATTTTTACCTACGAGATCCTTTATGCGCTTTATGGCTTTTGAGTTAGCAGAAAAATTAGAATTACCATACAATTTCAACAGAAAATCTCACAAGGCAGGCTATGTATGCATGGTTAGATTTTTCTTTAAGAAGAAATAAAGAACAATACGAAAACAATTACGTTTTCGTTCAGAGTATATGCTTATTTGTCTAACTACAATAATGAGTATTTTATTTATTATTATTAATAAATGAATAAATAAACCAAAAGTAAATTATATGAAGTTTTAATACAAATTTATGAAAAAAATAATAATGTGCGATCATTTAACATACTGCGTTATCTCTCCTCGATACCTAAGGTGAGATGACGCAGTCATAAGAAAAAAAAAATATTAGTTTTTACCAAAATCTCAGACATTTTGTCATATTTGAAGTCATATATTATAACTTATTAAGCTTTTTTAACGTATTCTGAAGTTTTGATCTTTATTTTCAATTCCACATATGTTTTATAATTATTTTAAAAAATTTTTCTTCAGTGCTTAAGAGTATACTAGAAAATGAGGGTAATGATTTATTTTCACAAGCGAACGGCAAGTACCAAGTTTTATTTAAATTAATTGTCAGAAGAATACCATCGAACCACTTTTTTATAAGTATCAAATCTTTTTCCACAATATTTTTCAAATTAGTCCAAGTATCAGATTTATAAAACAAGGCAGTGTCATCAGCAAAGCTAATAATTTCAGCACTCGAAGGTATTAAGAAAATTAATCATTTATTGTTCATTTTGAATTAAATTAAACATAACTTTATGAGTAGCAAATATCATTTCAAACTCGAGTATTATACTTTTTTCGTTCTGAACACTCGTCGTTAATAGAACTACATTTTCATCTCTTGTTGCAAAATTTTACCACCACTTCATAAGCAAACAAGCACAACTGAATTCTAGAAACATTATATAGTTCAACACTAACTTTCTGTCTATTATAGAAATTTTTAATCTACACAGGAACACTGTGTTAGAGAATACGCAAATATATTGAAATATTTTCATCTTTAGATAAAAAAATGATAATGCAAAATTAATAATTTTCTTAATAATAACACTAGTTAGTCCTCCTGGCCCCCGTAAGCGAGTCATTTGAGTAAAATCGCCGGAAAAGTACAAAAAATCGTCAGAAAACCACTTACGAGGTCTGTTCAGAAAATAACCGAACTTTATTTTTTTTAAACCTTATTTTGTAGATCATTAGTCATTGTCTCCTTCAAAATACTCCCCTTCTCTATTCATACACTTTTCCCAGCGGTATTTCCATTTTGCGAAATAATCCTGGACAGTTTCATTTGACCTGTAAAGTGTGTGACAAATTTGGACCCCGCACTTTTCTTATGAAAAAGGATTCAGTTAAATTGGCTGAAATTTTTATATGTTACAGTTGTTCTTGCCGATCAAAAGTCTCCATTGGCACAATATACAAAAGTTCATAGTTTTCGAGTTACGTTGACTTCAGGGCTCTGAATTCGAATTGAGTCTGTATTCGAAACTGTGAGTAGTTCTTTTGACTATAGATTTCTGTTAAATTATTCTAGTTGACGGCATAAAAACCTATTGATTTTCTATAAATTGTAATAAAGAATTAAATATTTTTTCTTTTATGCACATATACACGGTGGGCCATTAGTGTGAGAAAGTAAAATAACTCCCTTGTTATTCCTAATACAGAAAAAAGTTTATATAAAAGTTGTACAGAATTAAAAAACCTAAAGGACAAAATTAATTTGAAACACACAGGGCTATGAGTAAAAACGGGATACGCCAAATATTACATTTTTTAAATGAAACACTCTATATATTTATGAACATATGGATTTCTGAGAAAATTCTATATATGGCAATATAAACAGTTTATCATTTTAGTGCGCGGTTGCCAAGTTATGTAGAAAATTCTTCGAATTTTGGAAAAAACATGACCTCGAAGAAGTTGTATTAACTTTTAACTACTAATACTTGGAGCAAAAATATTAGACAGAGTTATAGGCAAATATTAGCTAATATCGATATTTTATACAGGGCATTTTTTATAATACGATCATTTTAAAAAAGTTCAAACTTGTTTTTCTAAAATTTTTCAAGTGGAACACTGTATTTTATTGTTCTATTTTATTCACATATCAGTCCACTTCAACTTTTATTGTATGTTCTACACCTAAAGTTGTTTGTTTTTAACATATAGTAACATTTCTGAAAAAACCTAATTGTATTATTTTCGGTCGCAGGAAATGGCTTTGGAAAAAACTGTCACGTTGTGGCAACTTATCAGTTTATAATTTATCATTCCATTTTGAGTTAATTTTATTAGTTAATATTTATTTGTGGTATTCTATAAAGTTTGCTATATCTTAAAAACTAACAATTTTAGATATAGAACATGCTTAATAAAAGTTGAAGTGGACCGATATATGAATAAAATAGAACAATAAAATACAGGGTGCTCTATTTGAAAAAAATTTAGAAAATCAAGTTCAACCTTTCTAAAAATGATCGTATTATAAAAAATGCCCGGTATAAAATATCGATATTAGTTAATATAGGAGTCTTTGTCTAACATTTGCCTATAACTCTATCTAATTATTTTGTTCCAAGTGTTAGTAGCTGAAAGTTAATACAACTTCTTCGAGGTCATGTTTTCTTCAAAAATTCGAAGAATTTTCCACATAACTTGGCAACCCCGCACTAAAATTATAAATGTTCATGTTGCCATATATAGAATTTTCTCGGAAATCCATATGTTTAAAAATATGCAGGGTGTTCTATTTAAAAAATGTAATATTTGGCGTGTCCCGTTTTTACTCATCACCCTGTATGTATCAAATTAATTTTGTAGTTTAGGTTTCTTGATTCTGTATAACTTTTATATAAACTTTTTTTCTATATTATCGGTAACAAGGGAGTTATTTAACTTTCTCACACTAATGGCCCACCCTGTATTCACACGTACAAGTAGTTTTTGAGTCAAGGTAAAAAAGCTACCCCAAAGAGGTGTGTAACAGCTGAAACATATAAAAATTTCAGCCAATTTAACTGAAACCACTTTTTCATAAGAAAAGTCCGGTGTCCTACTTTGATGTAATCAATAATCTGAAAGCGGCGTCCTTTCAGAATTAATTTTATTATCAAGCCTGTCGAGTAAGGAGGGTGAAGAAGAACAGTAACTTGATTTTTGGTACAAAACTTGCGAATTGGTAAAGCTGAGTGTGCGGGTACATTGTCATGTTGCAAGAACCATGAGTTGTCTCGCCACAACTCTGATCTCTCTTTGTGGATTTTTTCACGTAACCGTTGTAAAACATATAGTTCACTGTTTCACCTTTGGACAAGAATTCAAAATGGACAGTCCCATTGCCCCAAGTGTAATAAAACAGTGAGCATCGCTTTGATATTAGATCGAGACTGAGATGCTTCCTTTGCAAATCCATTGTGATCATTGAATTTTTCTCAATGTCGCCGTAAGCCCAGCTTCCATCTCCCGATATGATCCATTGAGTTGCCGATAAACGTCTATATGATTTTCTTTCAGTTCTTCGGTCATCAAACGAGGAACAAATTTTGCTGCAACTGGATACCTACATGTTTAATTTTTCAAGCAATATTTCATGGTATGACCCAATTAAGATGCTGAACTTTTCAGCCATTTATCTGACAGTCAATCGGCTATTTGTACGCACCAGATCTTTGACTCGTTAAACGTGGGAGTCATCAGTTGAAGTCAAATGCCTTCCTGGTCGAGGATCATTCAACTGATTGATGACCATTTTTACATCGTGAAAACCATTCCTAGCATTGCATATGACCCAGAGCATCGTCTCAGTAAGCTTGTTTCAAAAGCTGAAATATTTCCGTGAAAGTTTTCCTCAGTTTCACAGAAAATTTTACATTGCATCGCTGTTCCAGAAAATTCCACATTTAAAAAATCGTTACTAACACGTTGCACTCAAATAACAATATCACGAAAACTAAATCCAAGAAGATGTGGTTACAGTGGAGGTTATGGGCAACGCAATGTTACCAACCGCATGTCACTAAACATCTCCATTAGCACGTAATTAAATGTTTAAAGGAATTGATTTAGATCAGTCCATGTCTTATTCTAATGTCTTTCAACGCGCTGAATACGACTCTGGTTATGGTTTCTGGCTCCTTCTAAGTATTTTGAAGGAAAAAAAAAGGACGTTTTATCATTTAAAATTCTGTAATCTCGAATAGGAAAAGTCCCATTCTAAACTATTTCTTACGTTTGTAATAAACTCTTTCCTCGTTAAATGACCTGTGTTATGGGTTTCGATTTTGAACTTATCGAACTACTATTTTCAGTTTATCTCTTCAGTAACCAACAGAAGTCCGCCATTACATTAACATACCATTCGCCCCGGCGTCTTAGTTCAATTTCCTTCAAATCTTGATGAAAGCTTTCACCCTTCTCCTTGACATAATCACCTAAGTGTTCAGGAAAGTAGTTCAGGTGGGAAACATTTATCTTTACACTCATGAAACATTCCAAGCATTAGTAGGTTTTTGTAACTTCTGCTACAAAAGTTTCATAGTCCTGGCTTTTGTCATTTCCTAAAAAGATTTGAGCCACGCTGCTCTCTTAATACCTGTCAGTGTTACTATGAAATGCTGTTGAAGTACATAATATCGTCTATATGACTGATACCACAATCAGAAAAAGAAATTTCGGTTTCAACTCGATGTGATACCCAATTGTTACTTCAGTGATACGGACAAGAAGACCAAAAGTAACTGACGGTGAAGGGATGAACGTCAGTTCATCGGTGGTTAATGATCCTGTTAAAGGGAAAAAGCGGAAATCGGGATCAAAGACAATGTTGAAGCGGAAACGAAAGAGGATAGAACTGAAACAGAAAGAAGTGAGAATGAATACGTACTGGCAGGTGATTCATTTAATCAGAAAAGATGCCGCAAAATTTTCAGCAACAGAAACAAAAAGTCGAAGATTTGTAGTACCTGGAATTAAAACAGACGATGGGTTTTGGTGAACTGAGGAATTGATATTGTTCGTAGACTCATCGAAACAGAGCTTGAAGGCGATACTACAACACAATGGAAATAAATACAACCGTAAGTTTTAACAAGAAAATATGAACATGTAGTTGCACATCTTTCCGTCTAAAGATTTTGATCTACAATTCTACATCTTCACTACAGTTTTCATAATTCACTTCCAATACACAATACTCAGTTAATTCAAAGTACAACATTCAAATTAGTTGTGAATCTAAATACAATGATATGAACAGCAGCACAAAGCATAAGATAATCACATGAGTCATGATTAATTTATTTTATATGTTAATAATGTTTATGTAAGTTCTTGAAAAGCTGTATATCAATTGTTAGATTAGATACATTATTTTAAAACAATAAAGGCAATAAAATAAAAATCATCTGGCAGTTCGTATAACACTGGTTTTTCGAAAACGTTTTGGAACGATCTGGTAGTTATCCTACTAAGCAAATTTGTTAATATTTTTTTGATTTTTATGAAAACATTTTGAATGTATCCGCTAGCTATATACATATTTAATATAATCTTTTATATTATTACTTCTAGATATGTATGTGTGTTAACGGTATGATTTAGTTTTATCCTTGTAAACAATAACTTATATTTTGTTTTGACTATTTTATAACAAGAAATATAAAAATATTTGTATTTTAAATTTCTTTTGACCTCGAATAGTATCGATGTTTGTGTTTACTCATCATGTTTTATTTTATATCACGTCTACATTATATTATGAAATGACATTTAAATAAATATTTAAAAATCAAGAACTATCCTTCCTCAGAAAAGACTATAAACCATCTCGTCCTACATTTACATCTTTTAAGCGCATTACAGAACATATAATATTTTATCTCAGTCTGGGGAGCTAACACAATTTTTTAAGCATTTAAAGAATATTTAAACATTAAATACTTTTACTTACCTTTATCAATAATTTCTAAGATTTAGGAAGGGTGTCACATAATTATAGTGTAATATTCTACATTAATAAAACAAATTCTAATAGATACAGGCTGGATTTGGATATAAAAAAAGAATCAACCCGTGCTAATGTTTTTTGTTTTCTAAATGAGTCCTCAGTTCTTTTATTCAATTTTAGGAACACACATTAATTAAAAGTAGGTATATAGAGATCGGCACAAATAAGTTTGTGTATCTGACTCAGGCAGAGCTGCGCGAGACTGAGAAAGAAGGCATACGGCTAGAAGGAATAAGACGTATTAGTGTGCATTAGTGTAACTGAATTTCAACATGTGACCCTTTACAATGTTACCAACTCTTCGGAATGAAAATGGAAGTGAATACCTTGATAATTACTAATTAACGGAAACAGAACGCAAAGGTATACATAAATAAAATTTGCTTTGTAAAAAAGTATGATTTTCCAGTGACGTGCCATAACTTTTGACGAAAATGTAACTAGCATATCCCGGCTGAGTTTTTGTTGAGTGCCATTTTGTGATGTATACAAAATTTCGATTTAATATATTCAATTCTATATTCGTTGACCACTTATTTTTAAAACAAGGGTTAAATTTACAATTTATAAATAATTTATTCCATAAAAATAACTTCTGTGTGCATAAAAATCAGTCCATATTATATGGTCACTCTGGGTCGCAATATTCTGCAATGTATTTATGACAATTTTAACTGCAGTATTTTAAATTGCTTATACATAAATGTCTAAGGTTAGAGCGAAATGTAGAAAAGTCAATGTAATTTCAAATCAAAAAATTTTTAATCGTAACACATATTTTCCTCTAAATTTCTTGATTCCATAGCTTCATTAGTCTCTCTCCAGATTCTTCTCGGTCTTCCTTTCTTTCTTTTCTCTGGCGGTATGCATTGTAATATTTTTCTTATAATTTCCGTTCTTATTTATTCGAGCCTGGATCGTCTGCAGCTTCTTCGTAGGAAGTCCTTCTCTGTTGCCATTAATTTTCTTTTATTCATTTTGTTTACATCCCATATTTCCACACCGTTTATCATAACGTTCTGGATAATGATTTTAGTTTCTTTCTTTATATGCTTATGCATAAAACTGAGATGAGTACTCCAAGAGCTTTTCTGCCTGTATTTATTCTTTCTTGGATCTCATTCCCTCTGGTCTCTTACTTGTTGAAAAGCACTCCTAAGTATGTCTATGTATTTACATTTTTCGACGACTTTTATCCTTTATCTAAAGTTGTTACATTTGTCCCTTCCTATAACCAAGTATTCGCATTTATTTCAAGTTCATTGTCAGTCCAGTTTTTTCATACTCTTCTTATAACTTAACCTAACCTAACCATATGGCTCAGGTCTTCTTCCTCCGCAATCACTACTTGATCATCAGCAAAATAGATACTATAAAGGGTGTCATCACCCACCTGAAGTCCCATGCTTTTACATTTACTTGTCCACCCTTATAGGGCTTGGTTCAAATAGATATTAAATACGGTATGTCTGTCTTAGTCCCTTTGTTGTGTTAAAAAAGTTATAAATAATGGTGATAGATACATTATTGGATATTGGAATGTTCAACTTATGTATTGTTACTACAGTGTAAAAAAATTTCACTCAGATTTCACTCAATTTTACTCAATAAAGTATCAGTTTCTGTCCACACCCGATTGAGTGAAATTTTCACTCTATTAGTATGAGTACAACTCAGTGAAACTATTGCATCAGAAATGAGTGAGTTACGAGTTACTGCTAAGCGACTATTGACTCTATTCTGATTATATAAAACGAATTTAGAGTTGACTTTTTCTCTAATATGATTTAAATGTAACTATTATTGAGTCATTTTTTACTCAGACTTGGTTAACTAAACATTGAGTGCAAAAATAAATCACTCATAAATGATTAATTAGGATATACAGTGTTAAAATGAATTCACTTCGCAGGGCCTCCTTCTGTCCTGGCTGACACCCGCCAACTGAGACCCGCCTCCGCCGACTAAGGCCTGTTCTTCTGCTGGCGATCACGCTTTTCCTATCAACCCCTATCAACTTTGGTCGAGATTACAGAAGCAATATGTAAGTGGTGCCATGTTCACGACGCCATTCAAATTACTCAGCAATGAGGACATTTATTTTAATTTAGCTACAAGTGCACCAAATACGAGTTACGTAAAGAATTTATTTAAGGAGTAGCTATATTTGAGTGAAAGTTTTAGTTTAAATATAATCACAAATGAGTAAACTAATCAAAATGCCCAATATGCTCAGTGAAAATGTACTCAATAATTTCACTCAATAGATTCACTCCGAACCTTTATTGCTTTCAGTCACACCGATTTTTTTACAGTGTATTTGCCAAAAGACAATGATTTGATAGTTAAAAAATTATTGATGATGGTACCTATATGAAATTTCAGCGCAAACATCTACAATTAATTTGTCACATTTAAAATGTAGAATGAGGGAATCGAATAATCTTCACCTAAGTTCAGTCTTAAATAAATAATATAGATATAAATAGTAATAATAAAGTGTCAGTTGTTTTATAGAAAAGAGAGACAGATTTAAAAATATACTTATATGGCATTCATTTTTACTTGCTTTTTGTTCGTCGTTCTTCGTTGCCCTTGAAAATAGTTAAGTGTTATAACATAAAGTTAATATTATTCACTAAATTCTAAATAGTTCAGATATTAAATATCTAAAACCTTTTGTCTTTGTTGAAAACACTCTTTTGTGGGAATGGTGTCCTTCGTCCTTGCACACACTGTAGAATATTTTGATGGACGATGGGAGAAGAAATATCCGTAATCAAATAATATAAATGAAACATGTAGGTGCCGCTTCTTGTTGTTCTTCTACATATAAAAAATAAAGATGTAGTTTCTCATGTAATTATTTTGCACAATTCTGTATACCTAATATACAGGGTGTTTCTAAAATAGGATTCCAAACTTCTGCTGCGTTTATAACTCATTAAAATAAGCCAAAAAGTTCCTATTAATATGTGCCCTAAAACGCACCCTTAGGAAGTTACATGCCCTTAAAAGGGCTCAAACAAAACTGTTTTTTTTTTCAAATAAATTGCAGTTATGAAGGATCCGATCATTTAATAAATAATTTAGGACATAAACTAAGACTATTTAAATTTAGAGTTACACTTACTAATTAAAGAACTAATTACTACTGCAGACAATAGCTAAACGCGAAATATAGAAAATAATGGGATTAAAATTAGTAATAATAAGTTAAATTACAAGAACTGCTCGAAGTGGCCACCTTGCATTTCGATGCATAATCTAGCTCGACGCTTTAATGATTTTCGAACTCTTTGGAAAATTCTATACTCGGCGGCCGAAATTATAAAGAGTGACTAATACATAATATAAAAACAATATTACCATAATGCGTATAAAATATAAAATGATTTCTATACGGTTCAATATTATTTATCTTTGTGCCGCTCGTCATGCACATTGGTAGAATCTATAATCGTGTATAGACTGAGTTACACTGAACGTCGATCTATATTTTATCTCTGTCTTTTGCATTTGGTAGGGAATAGGGAAATGCTTTTTTAGTGGGTGTAAACGGACTTGATTTGCCCGACCTGAGAAACGTCATAGCATAAGCGTAGACGAGGGGTCTAATTCCATGGCTATAATAAATTTATAAATTAAAAAAACACAACTGGGACGTTTTAAAATGCTGTAATAATTAAAATTGATCAAAGTGCCGGTTATAGCAAACCGTAAAAATATTAGATTTTATGTTTTATTATATTTTTTCAATATTTTCTATATCTTGTTGCCTTTTACGCAGACACGCCAATGAATTTTCGTTCCCAGCACGCTTCAATCCCCCTTACTAGTCCAAGAGCTAGCAATGAATCACTATCTATAATTTTGGCCGTCGAGTATATGTGTTTGCCTTATTTCCATGCACGCGGTTTCAATTTCCTTCCGTAGTTGCTGAAGAATATACATTATTTTTTCAAGAACCTCACTGAATATAATTAATCTACACAATAATTTACGCAATAATTTGTAAATACATTTTCATTATAGTTTTTGAAACTAGATCCTGCTTTCATAAATTGGGAAAAAATACATTAATCAAAAAACATATTAAACAATATAATAATAGCTAATGGAACTACATAAACTATTAGCACAGTTTTTAACAAAATGTGACTATCAGGAGCAACACCGTTGTGTTCATCTAATTGAAACAAAATGTCTATACCATATCTTGAAGTGATACAAATATTATTAATTGTAGTAGGTACATAACAATCATTAATTAAGTACATAACAATCATTAATTAAGTATTTCCAGTCCAAAACAGTGGCTGTATTGTTCAAAAGAGTTCTGGAAAGAGAAGAAAATAGGTTATTTACGATATAAGTATGTACTTATGTATGTATTTTAAAATTTTTTATCACATTCAAGTAAACAATACACATACATCAACATAAGTAATTTCGCAACTCATCGTTAAAATCCAAATACCTGCTATTGATATGTTTGTGGATATGCACATAAATATTACCAAATTAGCATACGACTATGTACAGGGTGTTTCTAAAATAGGGTTCCAAACTTCTGCTGGGTTTATAACTCATTAAAATAAGCCATGTGCCCTAAAACGCACCCTTAGGAAGTTATATGCCCATAAAAGGGCTCAAACAAAACTGTTTTTTTTCTGTTATTGACAAAACGGTCGCAAATAAATAGAAAAAAATTTATGGGTCTTACATATTTACATTTTTACGTTAAATAACATGGGCTACTCCGTTTTTCGACACGCAAATCATATGCGTCCCATTTAGGTTGGTGAAGGGGGTTTTTGGCCCGTAATTTTTTTTATTTCAATTTTTTACAGTTTTCTCTACAGATTTATAAAATCTTAACAATTTTATGTAAAAAATATTTTCTTTGTCCAAATCGATATTTCCAATGGTTTTCGAGTAAATTGAGTTTGAAAATTACTCTGCTCTTTAAGTTATTAGGCTAAAAATTACAAAAATCTGTTTACCATGGCAAATAAAAGACTGACGTTGCCACAACGCTTAACAATTTAAGTTATTGATAAACTGTCAATTGAGCTTTGCAGTGTTTAATTAGTAAAAGTGATGAGTGGAAAATTTAAGTATACAACATTATTGCAACTCATAAAATGGAGTCATATTCAAACACGGAAATGGCAGATATGTACTTTATGTACGGCCATGCGGCTAGAAATGCATCAGAAGCGAGGCGTCTGTATGCGGCAGCATACTCGAATAGAAGACTTCCTTCTCGACAAGTATTTCAGAGGATCCATCAACGTTTAAGAGAAAATGGTTCGTTCCAACCAAGAGTAAATGATCGTGGCAGAGACAGATTTGTAAGAACACCGGTGATGGAAAAAAATGTATTGAGAGCTGCGCAGGACAATCCAAGGGTTAGTGTAAGAACTGTCGCACGTATGCATAACATAAGTTTTTCCGTAGTTTGGCGAATTCTTTGCGAACAACTACTTCATCCTTTTCATATCCAGCATGTTCAAGCTTTAAATCCGAATGACTACGAACCACGTCGGCAGTTCTGCCAATGGTTTTTGCGAAAATCCAGGCGGATTCCGAATTTTGCATCTCTTATTTTGTTTACGGATGAGGCAAGCTTCAGTAAAGATGGTTATGTCAATTTTCATAACGCTCATGAATGGGCTTATGAAATCCCACACGGCATATTTCAGTCCAGACATCAGATTCGGTTTTCCGTCAACGTCTGGGCAGGCATTTTAGGCGATCGGAAAATCGGACCGTTTGTGATGCCTAATCGATTGAATGGTGAGGATTATTACAAATTTTTAGTTAACGACTTGCCAGGACTTTTGGAAGATCCCTTTAATTGAACGCCAAAGCATATGGTTTATGCAGGACGGGGCGCCACCTCATTACCTACATAATGTAAGACAACAGTTAAATGAGTTGTATGGAGAAAAATGGATAGGTCGAGGAGGTCCTGTTCCCTGGCCTCCACGTACCCCTGACCTTAACCCCTGGACTATTTTTTGTGGGGTCGACTTAAGGCAAAGGTTTATAAAATTCCAATTGATAAATAATGTAAATTAATTATATTCAGTGAGGTTCTTGAAAAAATAATGTATATTCTTTTCAGTAAAGTCAAGCCCAGTGTGATTGAAGAACTACATGGATTTTACATAATCCGTCAATAGAAACGAATTTGATAAATTATTCTGAAAACACATTGTGTGCATTTTACTGTCAAATATAGGTAGATTACGTGTATACTGATTTTAGTAAAGCTTTAAATAAATAGAACCACAACATACCCATCTCTAAATAAGTGAAAATCTGGGTGCATGGAGTCTCCGTCCTTAGTTTTTTTCTTACTAGTCAATAGGTCACAAATTGTATCATTAAATGGCTTCCATTCTGCTCCTTATGTAACTACGTCTGGCGTGGCTCAGGGCTCCCACTTAGGGACACTGCTTTTTGTTATCTACCCACCTATCAGTTTTTACTTTTACTAGTAACGTTTATAAGTATTCTTTTGCAGCAATTATTAGAAAAATAAGAAAATTAATATTATTTCCTTGGAAACTCATCATGAAGAAGAAACTGACGCTTTATTTTCTTATGTAAACTTTTATATACCACCTTGTTATTTCAGAACAAATATTATTATCTGCAAAATTTTGTAAATCTTAATTTGGGCAAAATTTCTCCAGTTAACAGAATTTAATATGTGCTTTTCAAATTTACATATTAAGGACGCCGTATCCTTTAAATAGTGTTTTCCACAAAGACAAATAATTTCAAACAATTAATAACTGAATAATCTAAAGCTTATCAAATAATAGGAATGTTATGTCATGCCATTTGAGTATTTTCAAAGACGCCGCAGTAAAACGAATAAATAGGTGCAAAAACCCATCAAGGTTTTAGGTACTGAAATCTACGAAAAAACTTTTTTATATATAACTCCACATGTAAATATTCTTATAACATTTACTTCCATAGTCCTACATATAAAATTCTTTACTATTATTTATAAGTACGTGAAAATAATTCTTAAAATGTGGGGTTAGGATAACAGCAAACGCATGTTGTACAAACGCTTTTTTTTAGTTGTTATTTTATTTGAGTAAATTTAAATAGTAACAATGAATAAACAGAACATCAAGGATTTTATTTTTGTGCTTACTTTTGTTCTACACGTTTTACTTATCAAGATTTCAGTACCTAAAACATAAATATAAAAATATTTTTCTAGTAATCTAACTCTATTTTTTTATAACTTATGTTTCCGTTGTATACACGTTTGTAAAAAATTGTTTTACTAATCTTATACACCTTTTTCCTGCATCTTTTGTTGATCTGTGAATCATTTTTTTGACTACCTACTCAACCTGTTATGTATTCCACATTGTGAATAAATAAATAAATAAATATAAAGCACTAGTAATAAAATTTATTTCAAGATAAATATATTTATTATAGTTGTATATGTCTAGACCAAGGGTCGGCAACTGGCGGACCGCGGTCCAGGTCCGGACCGCGGAAGGTAAAATACTGACCGCCAAAAATTTTTTGAAAGTATAAATTACTCAAATAAATTATTTAAAAAATGTTTTTTACGTTAAGTGCCAATCTTATCATTTTTTCTAGTATTTTACAATTGTATGACTGTGTGAGTTCTTAATGGTTAGTAAGCAGATTAAATTTGAGTTCAAATTAAAATAAAAAATAAGATATATGATTTTTTTTTTCTGGACCTCGTTAAAAATTTTCAAAAGTATCCGGACCCCACCCATAATTACTTGCCGACCCTTGGTCTAGACTTCATATTTCAAGTAGGCATCAAAAACATGGAAGACTGGATCGACTCGAAACGAACTGCGAAAAAATCCGTCTTAACAATATGAACCTAACCAAACCCTAATCATCATTTTTTTCGTATTAAATATGCCTATAATATTATTGTACAATCACTGATGAAAAAAATGTTTCCGTTCTAAAACGTTTAAAGAAGTCTAACACCCAAAAATTATGAAGTTCTGTTTTTAAAATACCAGAAGTGGTTCAGATTAAATATTTTATTGTCTACAGCTGTACCTATATACACGTTATATTAATAAAATCAGGCAATCAAATGTATTTTATATATTTTTGAAATAATTTTGAATCGATTAACAAGTTTGCCATCATACTTTCATGATACCGATAGCTTGTATCAGATATTTATATTATTCTTTTCACATGTACAGGTAGATTCTGAGAATGAATATATTTAACCGGTCCGTAAATATATATTTATAAAATTTATGTGCATAAGTATTTCATATACACCACGTGAGTTGTTCTTTGATTTCACCTTCAAATTAGATTTTTTAAATGCAACTTTTTTTTATAAATGTATGTTTAAACAAGAAATTTATATTAATTACCTTTTTTACCATTTTAATAACATTTAATTTTCTCAGATGCAGCATAAAATATTTAATGGACTTTTAATATTAATTTCTGTTTGTATAAAAAAAAACCGAAATGGCCGATATTATAA
>NW_019416339.1:25682-44283 GCF_000390285.2 Anoplophora glabripennis | reverse complement strand
TAATAATAATAATATCTCTACTCCTCATTCTAACTACGAGAATTAGCCCAGAAGTCGGAGACTTGTGCGGGAGAGGAGGCGGCATATTATTATTACGCAGGCCGCATTTGGGCCCAGGAACGGCTTATGTTGGTAGGCCCTAACCACCATTCAGTGCAGGAATGAGGGAAACCTGGAAAACCTCATTAATTAGGGGGGTGGACAAATGCCAACCGGTGTCAATCTCTCACATTGACCCAAGCCAACATTCTTCCACCCTACCATACCTGCACAGAGGGTACCAATCCTCCGTACAAGCATAGCTCCTGTCATTTTTTGAAAGAGACTACTTGAGCCCTGTCTGGCTAACAAGTCGACACTTTTATTGTCAGTCACATTACTGTAACAAGGAACCCAGGTCAGGTTCACACGATTTTCCCTCACCAGCAGGGAGAGGAAATTGACAACTCTAAAACACCATGGTGGAGGTAATCCTGTGCGTCCAATCCGCGTGCAAAGCTGCTGAACTATCTGTGCATATGTGAATATGCTGATTTCTATATCTTCTTTTGAGACCCATCAATAAAACCAGGCGAGTGTATTTGAGTCTTGAGCAACAAGCCGCCACTTTTAAAATTATGTGTAGGGGCTGTCAGGGCAGCTCCAAGAATTTTATCCCCCTCATCCGATTCTTTGAGGACAACCATACGTCTTCCTTCCATCCTAATCTTGTTCCCCTTGTCTCTCCCTCAACTTCAAGAAGCAGTTTCAAATGTGACAGGGAAACCTCTAGGGCCTCCGTGGGAACTGCGCATTTTGCCAACCGCTATAACTTATTTAACCGCTTTTTAATGGCATCTCTTTGGACTGCAGGCCACCATACAGCTGCATATGTGAATGACGACCTGATCACACCTGTGTAAAATTAGGATGGCTTTACAATAAAGCCCCACGTCTTGCCAGAAAGCGTCCCTCAGATCCAAAGTGACGTAGTGGCTTTTTGTAATTGCTTGTCGATAACGCAATGTAACTTCCAGAAATTTAACCGTTCGTTAGTTTTGAACGGTTTTATTGAAGATAGTCGACTGCTGAAGGACGGATCCAGGGAAGTGATAATTAATTAGGTGTCCTAATGCCTTCTTGACGGTACAGAAGTAGCCAGAAGGTCCCAAATACTATCACAAAATATCTTCCAGGTCTGCCGTTTGGTTTGATGAACAAGGATTTAAACGATATTGTGCCCTTTATATTAGTTTTAATCAAATAATATCTTTAAAATAAAAAATATGAGAGCTAACAATAAAATATATATTTAAAAAATAGTCTAAACTTCAACAACTGCATTTTTCTTTTACTCCTTAAGCACTCCACCTTCCATCGAATACTTTTCTGCTAACTTTTTATGAAATAAATTTTATTTGAATAGTTCAATATTCATTTACAGTACAACTATCTAAATAGTTTTACACGAATTTTATATTGTTAAACATGACGTATGCTTTGTGATTGCGCTCATTATTTTGTCAACAAAGAAGTCCCTTGGAAACAGCAACATGTTCATTCATCCGGACTCATTCGTCAAAATATTATTTTGGATATTATTATCATAAAACTATTAAGCAGAATTGGATTTTTGTCTCGATGTAGCAAAATGTTGGAGATAATCGTGACGAGAGTTAAATATGATTTCATGAAGCGTTTTTTGTAACTAAGACTTTCCAAAAATTAAAATAAATATGTAGGACGTTAATTATCCCTTTTAATAATGATTGATATTATTCAACGAAATATGGAGAGCGGTGCCACATGTGGTACCATGTACAGGATTAAATTAGATACAATTTACTAAATGCAAACATGTGGTACCTTGTCCAGGAATAAATCAGGTACAATTTACTAAAAGCAAACGAATGAAAATTATCATGAATTATTTTATGACCTCTCTTTACCTGAAAGCATTTACTTTTCGATTTTACAGTTTATTTGTTGAAAATATTTCAGTTCATACATAAGGTCCATTAGTGTAACTACTTTTCATACTTGTTGCCTGGTAAACATTAATACTGATACATTTGTTAAACAAACAACATTTCGTTTCGCTTAACAGAAAACGTTGTTAAATGTGAATTCATATTTTATAATTAAAATATAAATATATTCACATTTGTATTGTATATATTTATACCTTTCGCAATTCGAAAACTTTGAATCAATTGTAAATTTTGCAGGATATTTTAATATGTAGATATATCTATCATCTATTTTTTTATCTTACAACTACACACTATTAACAGTATATTTTGATCAAATTGTCCATCAACCATTTTATTCAAAATGTCATGGTCATATAGAAGATGGCATTCAAATTAAGTTAATCGCTAATAGGTTCATGTAAATGATGTTTTAATTATGAATATCATAAACTTAGCATTACTAGTTTAAAAGGGAAAAAATTTCACTTTTGTATCGACTATTTTCATATTATCTTTAATCCTTGAAAAAACTTATTTTTTGGAACTCCCACTTTTGACTGTCATTAATAGATTTTCAGTGTTATGCAAGATAAAAATACAGTAATAATAAAAGTATAGATAAAATTATTACACATACAGAGTGTTTTCAAACCATGGTGCTACACTGAAGTTAGAGCTACTAAATGTCATTATAAGCAAAAACTATCCTTTGAACAAGAAGAAGTTACATGACGGTGCACATTATTTAAAATAATTTTCACAAAATGCCTACTTAGATCAAATTGAAAATGGATATAAATGTTTAGATTACCGATTACAATAATCTCATGAAGGGACAATTTTTTCCTCTTTACTACGCGTTTTCAGACCTACTTTCATAAGAAATTGTTTTTTTAAACTGATATTGGCATTTTATGCCTCCTATAACATTTTGTGTCACACTTTAGGAGATTGTATCTAAATTCAAATAAATATAAAAAAATAATATGTATTGTATATGGCGGTAAATAACCACCAACATTGACTGTAAAGTGGTAAAAACCACGTCCTCTTTTCTGTGATTATGGTGAAATGGAATCAGAGTTGCTTCTTGGTTAAATATTTAAAATAACCAATGCGATGAATCGAAATTATAGCATGCGTTTAAAATTACATATAATATTTAAAATGAAAAAAGTGAGACGATAGTCTGATAAAATTTATATCTACCTGTTAATTAGATTAATACGTATTAATTACACTTCTACATATTTTTATGTAGTATGGCTTGACATATAGACTCATTGTATTTGTTTGTGTAGTGTGGATAGAAATAATATAAAATTGTATTAATTTTATTTTTCTTATAATATTTTCGTCAAACAAATTTATTGTTGTTATTTTAAATCTCTAATTGTTTTGACCAGGCACAGATATCGTTGCGAATTAATCTTCAGATAGCGATTTTCTATAGATGACGTACGAAACAACTTTTTTATCAGTCTAAGTACCGAACACCTTTATTCCCAAACAGGTTCAACATTTTTTCTGTTTTTGATAATTACATGTTACTAAACATTGGAGAAAAATAATGCCATGTCATGTTAATTGATTAGTGACATCACTTACAATTTTATTAATACAAGGCTCTTTTCAACTGAAGTTCAAATCTAAGGCTAATAATAAAACATATTTTTAACACACGTAATTAAGCAATTTTAAGTAATAAAAAAAAACAATAGTATCTACGTACCCATACACAGGATGTCCAAAAGTGAACTAAAGTAACTTGTTTAATTTGGTTTATTTTCATCCAACAAATCTACTCTTAAAGTATAAACCATATCGTCGTCTGAATGTATGTATAAAGGATGAATTTAGAGATTGAGAAAAAAGGCGATTTTCAGGATTTTTCAAGGAAAAATTGATACAAGATACCTCATGAACAGAAATGTTTTATTGTAAATGTTTTCAAGTAGAATTGTGAATTCTTTGAAACGATTTTGATTTAAAATTGCGCCTGTAGGTGATGGCAAGTAACAACACCTTTTTTGAGAGGGTTGTATGACCAGAAGGGTATTATTAATAGATGGTTTTTGAACAAAAAGTCAAATATTTTCTGATATATACTAAAAGCTAAGGAACGTCGTAGGGAAATTAAGAAATATTAATAATAATAATTGTTAGTTTGGTGAAGATAATGTCGAAAGAAGACTAAAAATTTTAATTAATTTTTAATAACAATGAAAATTGTAAATCAATCGAAAAAACCTACGATGTTTCCTGAACATGGAAACTTCTGTACAAAATTACATGTGGATTCATTGAAAATTTTTAAAGTTATGTTTCCGGCCATTAAAAAAGTGATTTCTAGGAAAACGCTTTTAAAGTTTTTGTTCCCATTCAGCATAAGAAATTCGTTACATCTATGCCTTTAATCAGCGATCCCTGCACTATACAGGTTGTTACAAATTCGCTTCTCATTACAGCGATCTCGGAAACAGTAAGAAATACGAAGTAGCTTAAATGGGGGCAAAGTTGCATAATCAGGGGACCATCATTGTGCCTCTAAAAATATCAAAGCTAACATGACTAGTTTTTGAAAAAAAAACGAAATTTTGGAAATCTGTTTTTGTTTCATTTCAGCTTTGTGTGAGGTGATATTGAAAAAAGAAGACGTTCTCATGGCAACTTTTTGCCCTCTATCGAATGGCATAATCAATTTTTATATGTTTCGTCATCATCAATTTCATTTTTTAAATACGACCCTGGAAATTTTATTACATTTTTTGCAAGCCTTCATGACCCCCAATATTGTAGTGTCTAACCCCAAGCCAGATTCAGACATTTTGTCTCGAAAAATTCATCTTCCATTCGTTTCAAATTTATCAGTCTAGTGGCCTAAGGTTTGAGGAGATTCATTAAAAATTTTGTTTAAGTTCTTGTTATCTTTTTCATGACCGAGTCCGTAGTTTGCATTTGTAGACAATAACTATAGACAAATCCTTTAAAGTGTACAGGATTACTCCTATCCCTGGTTTATAAATCGAAATGCCATTATCTTGTATCTTTCCCACATATTATAGCGCGATCAGAGAGAATGGAAAATTATTTATTAAAATTATATGTGATCTAATGAATTTTGCTCATCTAATGGAAATTCTTCTTTTTTAATTATTTGTTGTGTGTAACAAACATTTTCAATGCCTTCAAGATTCTAAACGAGTTTAATGTTTCCTGGACGAATGACGCGTACATAAAAATTCCATGTTATTGATCATTAATATAGGCCTATTATTATAGGAAATCGTTTATAATTTTTTTTTCGTTTTTTACAATAATTAACATGTTTTGATGAAAAATATGAATTATTTCTAAAAAAAAACATTTTCAACTTCAAAAAAATGAATAAAAAGTGAAAAATTACTCGTTACATTGATTTTCAGCAAAAACGATAAATTTGAGCAATTTTTTTTGGAGACTTTCAGATTGAAAAGTTACAGTCAATGTCCTTAGTTTGTCCATTATTTGCAGAGTTATGCCTTGTTATTCAAATATTCCTAATTATGTAATTCTTTAACTTTTTTCCAATATTTCTACTTCTATTTTTTTTTAATTACGACTTGTAGAGAATAATTTGCAGTTTTCAAAACCGTACTTGGGTTTTCTGTACGATCACTATTTCTCGAGTAATTGACGATAACTCAGCGACAAATCATCGAAACCGCTGAAATTAATGGGAATTAGATTATCTAAAAGAGCTTTACAGTGAAATTACCAAAAAAAATTATTGAAGTCCATAGACCAGAAACTTGAAGCTTCAATTTCTTTTTTTTATTCTCTCTACGACCATTTCCATTCCACTTAGATAACTTAGTACTATTTTTCTGTAAATATCGTCATCACCATCATCTTTTTATTTTTCTTTGGACATTTTCATTGCGTAGATTTCTTTGAAAACTTAATATGTCTTTTTTATCCAAATTATCCTGAAGTATATGAGTGATGTTCATTAAAATTCCTTGATTGAAAATCATAAATTAGCAATTCTTTTGTATGAATATTAACACAGATATAATCATTTAAGAAAATAAAATGTTGAAGAAAGTGGCTAATTGTAAGACCAATATTTACCTAGCAGCATCTGTAACGGTGGTTCCCAATATTAATATATGAGTTTATTGACCAGATCTATAGATGTTTTTACAATTTCATTCCATTTTAAACAAATAAGTATAGTATGGTAAAGCGCAAAGTAATGACAGCAGTAAAGTTTGTGAGAATATGACACAGAACTGTGGGTAGACACTTGGTGCTACATTTTGGAAACACTGACACAGGATGACAAAAATGCCATATCCATATCCCAAAGAGAATCGATTCTACCACCAGTATTCCTAACTTCCTTAATTTAACATTTTAAAACGGTTCATGACATTATTTTATATTTCGGAAGTCAAGCTATCTATCAAAGAGAATAAAAAGAAATAAAAAAGTATTATCAATTTTCTCAAGAGTACCAACAGATTTAACTTATATTTTGGCATACAGAATTAAGTATCGGAATCTGAAGAAGGATATTATACAAAAGCTTTCGTAGGTTAACAAATTTAATTTTGAAACTTTTTTAAATGGAACACCTTAAAAATTATTTTATAAATTTAGGTACATCGTTGATATCTATGAAGAATATTTCTTTTCTGTAATTTGAAAGGCTGTAGCAGAAAAAACAAATGTATTTTAAATATTTAATTGCTCCTTTTCCGGCTCTATACAGGGTGTCCCTGAAAAGGATGGACAACGCTTGACCACGGGTTCCTTGGATGAAAACAAGACTATTTAGCCTAACTGACCTATATACAAAAGTGCACGCCTACTGAGATATAGCCTTCTATAAATATAGAACAGATAACCTAGTTTTTTTCAAATAATTTGAAAACTGTTTTTCTTAGATACTTCAAATTTGGTACACATATTTTTTTATATAAGGGCAATGTAAATATAGAATTTGGTGAGAATACATATACAGGATGTTCTCTTTCTAGTGCCTGTGCGCCACAGGCTATCCCGTAACTTTTTTGTATGTGTGCCAATGACGACAGAATTTATATTTTTAAAAGTATGCACTATTTTAGAAGATTTTTTGCCGCTTACAAAATTTTGATATCGTTTATAGATATCGAGTAAAATTGACATTTTTTACACATTAAATAATATAAACTCAGTTTAAGAAAAATAGAACATTCTAGTACGAGGTACCATATAACAGAGACACAAATTCATAACAATAATTAAAAGGTTCTGTGTCAAGCTAGCTGTGATTTAATTTTAGCTTACTTTGTTTTTTATTGCAAATTATACTTTTGCTGAACAAACTGATATGTTAGTAGTTTTGGGTTATTGTGAAGGAAATTGTTGTGCTACTGTTCGATTTCCTAATCGAAGAATTCCAAATCACAAAACATTTGCTAATGCAGAGCAACGTCTTTGGGAAACAGGACGTTTTTTACCTGCAAATCGTGGATAATGTACGGCCGGAATTATTCAGCTGGAGGAACAAATTTTGAAAAGGGTCGAAGAAATTCCTCAAGTAAATAAAAGGCGTTTAGCGGCAGAGGTTGGCTTTCAAAAAGTTCCTCTAATAGACCATTAAAGGACCAGTTATTACAGGTTACAGGTATTACAGGGTACAGGTAGGTATTACAGATCATTAAAAGTGTAACAGGTGGATAGGTAGAGGAAATAGTGCCCCTTTAAAATGGCCACCTCGATCCCCGGACCTAAACCCATCTAATTATTTCATTTGGGGAGCGTTGAGGACCACAGTTTAAAATAACTTTTCAGTAAATACAGAAAACGAATATGGGAAAGAATACAACATGAAATTAATGTTATGAGAGGTAATGCACAATTATTGGATAATTTCTAATTTTCGAAGAACTAATGTTTGCGTTTAAGAACAAGAAAGTAGTTTACAGTTTATTTAAAATGTTAATGTTGCCTTTCTTACATTATTAGTTGATATTGTTTATTTAAAATATTAGTGTTGATTTTTATTTTATTGATTGATAATACTAATACTAGAAATGTGTAGTTATTTTTTTAATGTGACGTTTTTTTCATTATTATTCCCTGCTTTGAGGCTGCAGTTATAAATTATTATTTATAAATCGGATTTTTTGCCTATATTTAATGTATAAAAAATGCGAATTTTACTCGAAATCCATAAACGATATCGAAATTTTGTAAGAGCAAAATAATCTTCTAAAATAGTGCTTATTTTTAAAAATATAAATTCTGTCATCATTGGCATACACACAAAAACGGGATAGCCAGTGGCGCACAGGCACTAGAAAGAGAACATCCTGTATATGTATTCTCACCAAATTCTATATTTACCTTGCCCTTATATAAAAAAATAAATGTACCAAATTTGAAGTTTCTAAGAAAAACAGTTTTCAAATTATTTGAAAAAAAATAAGTTATCTATGCTATATTTAGAAGGCTATATCTCAGTAGGCATGCACTTTTGTATATAGGTAAGTTAGGCTAAATAGTCTTATTTTCATCCAAGGAACTTGTGGTCAAGCGTTGTCCATCCTTTTCAGGGACACCTTGTATTTGAAGGAAGAAATTGGTATATTTATACATGGAATTATTGAAATTAATTACTTAAAGATATATTCCAAGTTTTATTCAGATCTTAATATTATAAAAGATACCTTTACGTTCGAGATCTTGCCTTCCCTGTGAAACCTACTCACAAAAAAGGTTCTACGTATTTTTTAAATAATGTTTATAAAATTTTGATAATAAAAAACGTTAGTAATGATACCTGTACCACCCTTTCTAATCACAAGTTAGATACTGTGTGTGAGGTGGCGACATCCTTATGTAGTAGGCCGAGTTTGCGCCCAGGAACGACTAATTTTAGTAAGCCCTAATCACCATTCAGTACAAAAATGAGGGAAACCTAGAAAACCTCATTAATTAAGAGGATAAAATGCCAACCGGTATCAATCGCCCACATTGAACCAAACCAACGTTCTTCCAGCCCATTATATCCGCAAAAATGTTGCTTACTTCACCTTAATGAATGTAACTGATGTACAGTCTTCCGGGAATCGAATCTCCGGCAGTGGACACGTCGATTCAAGTGCTGATTCCTTAAAACACTCGGTCACTAACTGACTTTAGAAGTTCTGTAAAATTTAATTTATTTCTACATGTATCAGAGATGTTAATTGTCAATGTCGCCCTTCCAAGGAGCTGTAAATCCCTGAGGAAATATTTTCAATATTCGGCCTATGTTTATTAACAATATTTCATGTTATTTCGAACACTCTGTATTGTTAGATAAATGATGCACGTAGAACTATTTAATATATTTATTTAAAATTTTATCTACAAAAACAATATAACAAAACAGAAACTGAACATATGAAGTCAAAGAAAACAATAAAGTAAAACAAAAATATTCCTAACAAATAAATATTATTTTGTAGTACAGTTATGCAATATTAACCAATAAAATATCTCTGAGGAATTAACAAATATTCATTCAAACTCTTAGCCATGACCTCACAGAAAGTTAGTAAAGCGTTTCGAGCGAGTTTGACTTCTGTAACTTATACTTACAGCTTTTCACTTTTGGGTAATTTAACGTGTTCACAGTTCACAGTGTTCTGCGGCTTCAAATAGGTCTCTTAAGTTGATTCATCTACATCTACGAAATTGTTCAAAATAAAACAATGAAATGTGAATGTGGACATTTTTTCATACATGTATCGACTACAAAAATTTTATATGAAAAAACAACAATGTCCCAAAATTCACGCAAGAAGTAATTTTAATTGAAGACACAGGTTTTTAATTAAAAGTTGTAAATTTTTTATTGATTCGAAAAAAAAAAATTTTGTCGAAATTTTCTAAGACTGGTTTACGTAAATGCGACTGAATTTTGTTAAGACATCGCTCAATTGCCTCCTTTAAGGCGTCGGTGGTCGTGGACTTCTCGGCATAAACCTTAAACTTCAAAAAACCCAAAAAATAAGTTGAACGACATTAAATCTCATGATCTAGTCTAGGCAGCCAATATTGGTCGTCAAAACGAGAAATTACACGACCAGGAAATGACTCATGCAGTAATTGAATTGTTTGTCGGGCTGTATGGCATGTGGCAACGTCGTGTTGAAACCACATGCCATCTACATCCATATCTTGCTATTTAGGTACAAAAAACTGAATTATCATGTCGCGATAGCGAGCACTATTAACTGTTATTGCCTGACCAGCCATATTTTGGAAGAATGGTCCAATGATGCCTCCAGCCCAAAATCCTTACCAAACAGTGACACGTTGTAGATGCACATGTTTCTCAACAATCACTCGTGGAATTTCTGAATCCCAAATACGACAATTTTGTGGATTAAAATGAAAATCGCTGATGATTTTGTTCGAAAAATCAGCATCCACTTGTTCCATCGATTCAACGAATATTCTTCGCTCCACGTTGTTAAGAGGCTTCAGTTTTTGAGTCAATTGAACTTTGTCAGTATAAGGAAGACAATTTTTCGTCAGCTTCTCGAAATATCCAATGCTTGATCACGGTGCCGAAGTGGATCTCACGAACTCCTTCGTTGTGTTGTATTGAACGACTTGTTTGAGGACGACCAGAGCGTTTAAGATCACTAATTGATCCAGTCTCCCTGTATTTTTCAATAAATTTCTTCAGTTGGTGAAGTTAAATCAATATTTCGAAAATATTTTGTACAATAATTGCAAGCTGTTGCTGCCAAACTTTCATTATTTTTAAAATATTGATCAACAATGAAAACGCGTTGTTCTTTCGCGTAGCGCTAAATTTTTAATAACCCTGAACTGTCAACACTTTACCGCGCAAATGGCGCAAATTTCAAATCTTGCATGAATTTTGGGACACCCGATCTTGCCTGCTAAGGTTAAATAGTATATATTTGCAAAAATTTGATTTTTGAATTTCCCGCCGAAACTAGGTGACTTTTTGCGCTCTTTCTCATACTATTTTTAGATTTATTCTATTTTGCTTAACTTCCCAAATAAAACACTGATAAAACAGTATATGTGCAACCTAGCTTGTTTATCTGTTGTGGAAAAACAGTATATCCAACAAGGTCTACCAACGCAGTATAGTATATACCCTCTTAGACTGCTTTGATTCGAAATAAAATTATAACTCACAATGGCAGAAAAATATATAAAAGCAAACACTATTTAAAACTGGTTTGCATTTATGATAATTTTTAAATTTTCAACGGTAAAACTGGATATAGCATATACTGATATACCGTGAGACACTTAGTACTAAGTCACCGTGATTCCAATGGCAAAAATGTATAAAATTAGTTATACTATTTTACCGTAGTACGAGCGGTAATAATTTCTGCCCTCTCCAGTGGCATATGCAAATAAGGTTATAAATATACGGTTTTGACACAGTATTCGTCAGGTTGATTAGTAAGCAATTCAATTTGGCGGTGTGATTATACAGGCTCTTACAAATTCGCTTCTTACTACAGGGATCTCGGAAATGGTAAGAGGTACGAAGTAGCTTAAATGGGGGCAAAGTTGCGTAATCAGGGGACCAACATTATGCCTCTAAAAAATCAAGGCTAACATGATTAGTTTTCGAAATATTTGAAAAAAAACGAAATTTTGGAAATCCGTTTTTGTTTAATTTCAGCCTTGTTTGAGGAGATATTGAAAAAAGAAGAACACTTTCCCATGGCCACTTTTTGCCCTCTATCGAATGGCATGATCAATTTTTATATGTAACGTTTCGTCTCTCCAGGACCATCATCAACTTCATTTTTTTAAATACGACCCTGGAAATTTTATTACATTTTTTGCAAGCCTTCATGACCCTCAATACTGTACTGCCTCAGCTCTAACCAGATTCAGACGTTTTGTCTCGAAAAATTCACCTTCAGTGTATTCGTTCCAAATGTATCTAAATTTTTTATTTAGTTCTCTTTGTTTATTGAATTATTGTACACTGTAAGTGTCGTTAGATCCTGTGAAATCCATCTAGTTATTCAAACTATTACCACCACGCATTAAAATAAAACATTAATAGAGTTTTATTCCAGTGTCCATAGTTATTTCTAGGTTTCTCGAGTGCTCAAAATTCAAACAAATTCCGATCTATTTTTTTTCAGGATATTCATACAAATACATCCGACATGCTCTTTCACAGTTGCAGTTACAGATATAATAAATTCCAATAATATTATGCTGATCTTCATTTTTAACTTTTGCCAAAACGAAAATGTTTTTGAACATTTACTGAAATTTTTTAAAGAATAATATTCAGTTGGCGTTTTGGTTGTTCATATGCATTTTTAAGAATTAATTTGTCATAATAAAATTAAAATTGTGACAATGTTTTAAGTTTGTCGCAACAACTTATTGAGTTATGTATGACCAAGTGATGGTAATAGTTAATAATAATAAATGTTCTATTGTAGCGCGTGGTGGTAATAGTTTAAATAACTAGGTGGATTTCACAGGGTCTAACGACACTTACAGTGTACGATAATTCAATAAACAAAGAAACCTAAATCAAAAATTTAGATAAATTTAGAACGAATACACTGAAGATGAATTTTTCGAGACAAAACGTCTGAATCTGGTTAGGGCTGAGGCAGAACAGTATTGGGGGTCATGAAGGCTTCCAAAAAAATGTAATAAAATTTCCAGTGTAATATTTAAAAATATGAAATTGATGATGGTCCTGGACAGACGAAACGTTACATATAAAATTTGATTATGCCATTCGAGAGAATGGCCATTCTTCGTTTTTCAATATCACCTCAACACTGAAAGAAATGCGTTTTATTCTTTATTAGAATTCTATATACCATTATAAGACCATTGTATACTATATGTGACAGTTAAACAGGTGAATATTTGATATAAAACGCGTATTGCTAGCACAGTTGCATAGTGACTATAAACCTTATTCTTTATTAAATTATTGTATAACTAGTATACAACGTTTTTTATACCCTTTACGAAATAATAGCAATAACTGTTATTAAAGTGTTCCATATCGTTATTAGAACATCTAGTACTGGTTATAAGTTTTATAATAATAAATGTATTAAACTGTTTACTCTGTATGAGTTGTTAAAAACATATGACATTAAGTTTTCAGAAATTTTATTGGATAACTGTAATTACAAGCTAAGGTTCTAATGTAAACATACATAAAACATACTTTTAAGCATTAAAAATGATGACAAATCGCTCCCAAAACTGTCCAGTTTATTTTCTTAGCAACGATGCACCCGTATTTTCTTGTATTACATGAGAATTTGCACTATAACTCTTCCACCTTAAGAATGAAGCATCCCCAGAAAGGTTGAGCTTCTTTCCATATAATTTTATTTCCTCTGGTTGATTGACTTTATACCCATGCTCTTCTTTGTCACCGTTAACCTTCTGTTCCTCCATCTTATGTAAAACTTAACATCAGCGATTTCTAATAGGACCTACAAAATAATAATTTTTAAGATTTAGACAAGATTTACATTTGAAAAAACAAAACAATTACAAGCCATAAAACAGTTAGATACTTACATAATAATTTTCCATTTCACACAACGCGATATGATCATGTATCCCACAAAACATGTGCATATACTGTCCATTTTCATCAAACTAGACGTGTGTAAGTCGATGCACAGCGGACTGTCGGAAATTTTACGATTGTTGTATTTTCTCTTCTTGAGTAAAGATAATAAAGACGTTGTGGTTTTGTGTGTTTATTTTGACAATGATTGAACATGTATGGACAATAAAAGTGGACTGTATAAGATAGTTGAGTACCGTTCTGCTTCATGCATAGCATGCTACTGAAATCTTAGAAGGGATGAGCTCGTGCGGCGAACCCTAAATCAGCGGCTGGAATAGCCAGGTTTCTTATTGAGTCGGCGCACTTCGCTCTCGGGTCTGACATATGATTATTATTACAAGACTATGAATATAACTTAACAACGATCATAACCGATTATGCACCGAGAGGTGACGATCACTTAACCATTATAAGATGCGTTTTACACGTTAAAAACGGAAACATATTCAGTATAAGAACGAATAATTCTGTTAATACAATTGTTATATACAAATTCGGATACTGGTCTTTATACAACAAATCTTCCCTACTATACAATTGGAATATAAAGTCTATAACACCTAATAATGTATAAGTAATTCATTACAACCTTTATTTCATAGATGCATAAGGTGTATTAAGCACCTTCCAGTTAAACTTTTTGAATAATGAGTATGGAGATGATTGCCTTTTTTTAATAAAAGATATTGGTATATTGGTTATAAAAGTTTTAATATGCGCTATACACATTATTCTAGATAAACACTTTAATAAGCCCATTTCTTTCAGTGAACAAGGCTGAAATTAAACAAAAACGGATTTCTAAAATTTCGGTTTTTTGCAAATATTTCGAAAACTAATCCTGTTAACCTTGATTTTTTAGAGGCATATTGTTGGTCCTCTGATTACGCAATTTTGCCCCCATTTAAGCTACTTCGTATCTCTTACCGTTTCCGAGATCCCTGTAGTGAGAAGCGAATTTGTAACAGCGTGTATGTACCTAATTTGTTAATGTAAGAGTATTTTATGTGATTTGAAGCAGAAAGCAGTTTTGGGTCGAACTTCCGGAAAATGGCTCTTCTGTTGATTTAGTTAATGAAGGACTTTAATCTATATTTGCTATTTTAGTTAAGAGTTATAATATTCTTTGTGAATAAAATGTAACAGGCATTATATATAGTTTCATTATATAATATTGCTGTTTTATTTCCATGGCAAAACTGTTTATGAATTGTTTATATCATTTGTCCTCAGTAATAAAAATTTTTTTTATTTACAAAAAAAGGTAAAACAGTATATGATACTTTTTCAGCAAATCTTAAATGAAAATTAGGTAAGTTTGTCGCACAATGTTTGATAATATTCTGCTCAATTTAAACGGTACTAAGAAAACACAGAAAGTTATTTTTCTCGGAACTCTTTTTTTCGCATATACTGTTTTACCTTAGCAGGCAAGCGATATATTTGCAGAAATGAAGAAAAATCAGTGCAAGAGGAGTACACCATTGATTTATTTCGAGTACACCATTGATTTATTTCTCAATTAATGAGTTTTTAATTGAATATAAAAAGTTTTTTCAGCGCATTAACGAATTCTTATATTCTGCTTACCATGTTTCTCTAATAAACTGTTTGTTCGAGGAAGCGGATTATATTGTGAGATAATGAGCCGAACACAAATATCGAATTAGATAATAGACGTGATTGCAATGCGATTTACTGTTGCAGCTCTGTTGGTGCACCGGATAACTACTTCATTAATTGCAATCAGCTTTTTTACAGTTTGGATTGTGAGCGAAATCACAACAGACGAAACAAAGTCTTTTCAGAAAATATTAATTAAAATTAATTTTATCCTATCCAGTCCTGGACAGCTTCATTTGAAATGGCCTTTAAAGTCTGTGAAAAATGCGTTAATGTCATCAATAGTCTGAAAACGGCGTCCTTTCAGCACTGATTTTAATTTGGAAAACAAGAAAAAATCGCAAGGAGCCAGGTCTGGCGAGTACAGAGGATGAGGGAAGACAGTAATCTGATTTTTTGGCACAAAACTGATGAACTGACAAAGCTGAGTGTGCGAGAGTATTGTCATAATGCAAGAACTATGAGTGAGTTGTTGTCCTGCCAAAACTGGTTTCTTTTTGCAGATTTTCTCACGTAAACGTTTTGATAGTACGGTTCACTGTTTTACCTTGAGGTAAGAATTTAAAATGCACAATTCCATTAAAGTCGAAAAAATGGCAACCATCGCTTTGACATTGGATCAAGACTAACGTGGTTTCTTGGTACCTTTACCAATCCATTGTGATGATTGAACTTTTGTCCCAATGTCGTAGCCGTAAACCCAGCTTTTGTCTTCCGTTATGATCCTTTGATTGAATGTTTCATCGTCATTGCATTGTTCAAGTAATTGCCGACAAACTCACACGATTTTCCTTCTGTTGTTCGGTCATCAATCGAGGAACTCGATGCATGTTCAATTTTTCAATCAAAATTTCATGGCATGATCCAAAGCAGCTTGTTACAAAAGTTTAAACGTTTCCGTAAAAGTTTTCCCCAGTTATACAAAATTTTACGTTGCGTCGCTGCTCCAGAAAGTCGCACATTTCAAAAATCGTTAGTAACAATTAAACACGTACCCAATTAACAATATGGACAAGACTAAATGAAATTTGTGTATAAAACGTTGTATGTGTATAATGTAATAGTATGGGGTCAAACATCTGAATATTCAAGGATATTCATAATTCAAAAACGTATAATTCGTCTTATTTTTGGAATGACGCAAACTGAATCTTGCAGATAAATTTTTATTAACAAGAAAATATTAACTCTTGCAAGTATTTACATATTAAAACTATTGGTTTATGTCTATAAAAATATAAAAGATTTTAAAAAACATACACTTATAGATACCTACCCGACAAGAAATAGAGACAATATATGAATTGATAAATTTAATCATACTTATTACAAAAAATCTCCACATTATACTGGTCAAAAGTTCTTCAATCTTCTTCCTCCGGAAATAAAAAGCAGCAAATCAATCAATATATTCAAAAGTGAAATAAAAAATTTACTGACAGAGAATTGCTTTTATAATATAAAAGAATTCGAAGCTTATTGTATGTCCCTTAGGCATTAACATAATAATTATCGAACTGCTCACAGGCTCGGGACGAGTGCTTAGTTACCTATATTATATGTAATAATAATGTTTTAAGTGTACGTCACACTTGTTTTATATTTTATTGTCTGTATAATGACTTGTAGAATTTTTCATCTTATATTCTCCGTTGTTTTTATTTTTGACAATGCTAATCCATAACTAGTTTGTGGCAACAACACACCTCGTATGTACATTCTCGAGTCTGTCTTCAAATTGTCGCCTGCAACCACATAATAAGTTTCTTTAACTAACTACCTACTGTATATCAATTAAGATTTACAAAATTACAATATAATTACTTAGTACTTTTTTTTTTGCTTGACTCAACACTGTTGTAACAATGTTTATTTAAGTACTTAAAATTTAACCACCTGAGTTTCAAACGAACATGGAATTTTGCTATGAAAATAAAATAAACACCCTAAGGCAATTTAGTCGATATTCCTAACACATTAATATTTAAATCAGTTGCTTCGTGTCATATCCTGCTTATTATTATTTTCCGATTTATAACGTGGAAGAGTACTGGTTATTTTGAAGTTTTAAGTCCATATATTAAATTATTGACGTAAATAGAAGAATAATTGGTATTTTGTTATTCGAACCGGTAATAGTTCATAAGATCATTGTCGAATTTTTGTGTAACTAAATACCATATTGTAATTAACGAACTTGTGACGTAAGTACATTAAAGCAATTCTTGTGACTTTTTTCTTATTAACATTGAGAGATGAGATGCGCATGTGCTTTTAGAGAAGACAAGTTTTTTCAAATTCAGAATTTTATTCGACTACATTTTTTGCTTGTTTCATATACGTAAGTTATTAATTGGTTGTCTTAAAATAACTTAACATATAATACGCATAGAACTAAATATACATATACAGGGTGTCCCAAGGTGACGAGACATTAGACATATTTCAGGACTACTTCGATTTTAATTTTGAAAATTTGAGCAATAGTGGAAAAAAACAGCAGATTCTCTACATTTTCTTGAAATTACTTTGTTATATTTGCCATAAATAACAAGCAAATTAAAATTTAACAACAGGTCTGACACAAGAAAAACTGTCCAAAAATTAGAATATTGCAAATATCTCTAAAAGTAGTAACGGCAACCCTAACAATAATTAAACGGCTTGAAAGGAAATTTCAATCTGCATACGACAGAGTAAAGGCATATAGGGTGTTCCATTTAAGTTAACAAAGTTATAGCTGTTCGAAGTTATCAAAATGTATAATACCATAATGTCGTGTTGCCTATGCCCTTTACCAAAAATCCGCTTGATATCACGCTCCTGAAAAGAGTTACTAGCATCTCCGCGGACCCTCGAATCTGTCAAATTTTTTCTTTAAAAATTAATATCTCAAAATCTATAACTCCTAGATATAGGGAATATTTAATAAAGTGACACCCTCAAATTTCACGTAGAATCCGAAAATGTAATAATACATAGGGTATCCCATTTAAAATAACGAAGATGAGGTCAACTTCCGGCATAACCGGAATCGTTAGGTGGACCCCATTTGAGCAGGGCATGCCCGAAAACACTATTGCCCAAATTTTCAAAATTAAAATCGAAGTAGTTTCTGAAATATGTCTAATAATAATAATAATGATAATGATAATGATAATGATAACGATAACGATAACGATAACGAAAACGATACCGATAACGATAACGATACCGATAACGATAACGATACCGATAACGATACCGATAACGATAACGATAACCATAACGATAACCATAACAATAACAATAACAATAACAATAACAATAACAATAACAATAACAATAACAATAACAATAACAATAACAATAACAATAACAATAACAATAACAA
>NW_019416339.1:16145-24090 GCF_000390285.2 Anoplophora glabripennis | reverse complement strand
ATAATAATAATAATAATAATAATAATAATAATAATAATAATAATAATAATAATAATAATAATAATAATAATAATAATAATAATAATAAATGGTCTTTATTCATTGTCAGTGAAGTGTACAATGAAAAGGTCAAGTATCAGCCAAAGGCTGCTTTTCAACTTAACCATAAATTAATATAAATTTATACAATAATTGTAGCTATAACAAAAATTACATAATAAAAACAAAAAAAAATTGATTGACTCTTATCAGCGCTCACATGCTTCGCTCTGCATTTTTCTTGTTTTGGCTTTCATGACGTCTTAGTTTAACAATGTTATTAAGGAATCGAGAACGGGGATTCATTATACAGAGAGCGTTAGACTTAGGCATATATATTGTGCATATATTGAATATTTAATTAAAGTTACTTTTTATTGGTCTCCTCGTATATTTTTAGAAAATATCTTACAAAAGTCAGAAGTGGGATTGTTACCCAGAGTGTTTAGTGTTTGTGAACGTATTATTTCTAATATGGGAAAGAAAAAAATCAAAAAAAGAACAGCGTACTAATATGCGGCGTTCTTCGAGTGATTGCAGTACGTCTTCATCATCTTCGTCAAGTGATGGTGAATTGAAAAGAGCTTTTAAAAAATTGCAAAACGAAGTGGTTGAATTACGACGCAGTAGGCCATCAACGTCCACAACGGGAGCTGAACTTTTCATTCCATTGTTTGATGAAGGTGATTGAAAAGTGGGTGCAACGTGTGGATAAACTAGCAACTACACCGAAGGTGAATTGGTTCTGATACGTATCACAAGTGAGGCCACTATGGGTACCAGTAAAAAGTTGCTACCTAAGTTTAAAGGGCCATTCCGTATAACCAAGGTCTTTATCCACGATCGATATGAAGTCGAAGATATGCGAGAAGGCTTTAGGTCAGGCAAAAGAACAGTAGTCGCCCCAGATCATATGAAAAAATGGATTACGTTCCAAGTTGAAGAGAGATTGACGGATCTCTAATACGAAGAGAGATCAACGGATCTCTTATACGAAGAGATCAACGGATCTCTAATACGACGAGATCAACGGATCTCTAATACGGCGAGATCAACGGATCTCTAATACGAGGAGATCAACGGATCTCTAATACGANTAGTGTTTGTGAACGTGTTATTTCGAATAATGGGAAGAAAAAAATCAAAAAAAGTGCAGCGTACCAATATGCGGCGTTCTTCGAGTGATAGCAGTACGTCTTCATCATCTTCGTCAAGTGATGGTGAATTGAAAAGAGCTTTTAAAAAATTGCAAAACGAAGTGGTTGAATTACGACGCAGTAGGCCATCAACGTCCACAACGGGAGCTGAACTTTTCATTCCATTGTTTGATGAAGGTGATTGAAAAGTGGGTGCAACGTGTGGATAAACTAGCAACTACACCGAAGGTGAATTGGTTCTGATACGTATCACAAGTGAGGCCACTATGGGTACCAGTAAAAAGTTGCTACCTAAGTTTAAAGGGCCATTCCGTATAACCAAGGTCTTTATCCACGATCGATATGAAGTCGAAGATATGCGAGAAGGCTTTAGGTCAGGCAAAAGAACAGTAGTCGCCCCAGATCATATGAAAAAATGGATTACGTTCCAAGTTGAAGAGAGATTGACGGATCTCTAATACGAAGAGAGATCAACGGATCTCTTATACGAAGAGATCAACGGATCTCTAATACGACGAGATCAACGGATCTCTAATACGGCGAGATCAACGGATCTCTAATACGAGGAGATCAACGGATCTCTAATACGAAGAGTTCAACGGATCTCTAATACGACGAGATCAACGGATCTCTAATACGTTGAGATCAACGGATCTCTAATACGACGACATCAACGGATCTCTAACTTCATTGCGATGATCAACGGATCTCCGAATAACCTGAGGACAGGTCAAGTTTCAGGATGGCCGAATGTAGAAAATAAGTCCGTTCGAGAATCGATGACCGGCGATGAGGCTGAAGCCGATTGACTCTTATCAGCGCTCACATGCTTCGCTCTGCATTTTTCTCGTTTTGGCTATCGTCACGTCTTAGTTTAACAATGTTATTAAGGAATCGAGAACGGGGATTAATTATACAGAGAGCGTTAGACGTAGGCATATGTATTGTGCATATATTGAATATTTAATTAAAGTTACTTTTTATTGGCCACCACGTATATTTTTAGAAACTATCTTATAATACATTAATAAAAAAACATCAATAATGCTACTAATCAACAAAATGCTAACAATAAATGAACCCAAGTGAAATCCGAAACCTGGCAGAATCCGTTTTCTGAAATTAGCTATCCATATGACACACAAATTCTTTTATTTTCTTTCTATCACGCGAGCTCGCTATGGGACCTATAGTGTAGGGGGTTAGGTGCACGGGAAAGTGCAAGATAGTACAACAGCGTGATGTTATTTTCATAGCGCAACGCTGGAGCGTGCACCTAACCCCCTATGCTATAGGTCCCATAACGACTCGCACTTGTGATAGAAAATAGTATGTGCAACTCCTATGTTCCAACTGCGTTCGCGTGGCGCTATTGGCAACTTTTCCCCACTCGTTACACAATGTACTATTTTAAAATTAAAAATTGAATAATGTCTGAAATGTGGAGGCAAGTTATAACACTTACTGGATATACAGGGTGTATCTTAAGTGATTACTTTAATTTCAAGGGGTGATTGTCATATTTTAAGCAAAAAAGTGCATATGAACATCGGTCCTCAAGTACTTCGTTACCGAGATACAGGGTGTCAAAGTTGGGAAAATAAATCGCATTTTCTTAAATATCTTTCGACTGATTCGAAATAATTTAATGAAATTTCATACACGGGGGTTTTTTGGAATGACAAATTCAAAGCTGTGGTCAATTTAGGTGTATTTTTTTGAGGGCGCCACCGGCAACGATTTCGGCCTCTTTAATCCATCGCAACTTTTTTCTGCTACCCTGTATGCCATTTTGGACTAGAATAATCGATTCTCCTACCTTATCTGCTTAAAAAAGATTTTAAAGAAATGTTTTTTTGTTGAATACAAAAATTCCTGTGATAACAAAATTCCGATGATATTTGGCATTAAAAGTGACAAGATACTGTCAGTTGACTATCTTTTAGTGTGCAGTTAACTATGAATAACGTTGAACAAGCTCAAATACATTTCATTTATGGGCTAGCAGATGGAAATGCTGCACAAGCCCGTCGAATTTACCAGGAACGATTTCCCAATAGACCACTTCCATCAGAAAGAACTTTCATAAGGCTCCATGCTAGACTGTGCGAAACTGGATCTTTAAATGCTCACGCTGAACGTATTGGTAGACCGAGAACAATAATGACACCACAACTAGAAGAAGCAATCCTACAAGAAGTGGAAGCTAATCCGTCAAGTAGTACGCGAAGATTATCTGAACAGTTTAACATAAGTCATCAAAGTGTTTGGAGGGTTTTGCACACAAATTTACTTTATCCGTACCACATTCAACGCGTGCAACCACTGTTGCCAAGAGATTTTCCTGCACGGTTAGATTATTGTCGATGGTTTCTCCAAAAAACTGCGCAGAATCCCAACTTTACGTCTAAAATTCTGTTCACAGATGAGGCAACTTTTTCACGGGATGCCATCATAAACTTCCACAATAATCATTTTTGGAACTATGAAAATCCCCATGTTATTGGAGAACGTGGATTTCAGCAGCAGTTTTCGGTGAATGTGTGGGCCGGAGTTATTGGTGATCATGTCATCGGACCGCATTTTCTTCCTCCTCGACTGAATGGTGAGACTTACAGACAGTTTCTAGCTGAAACATTGCCTGGTCTGTTAGAAGATGTACTACTAGCAACCAGAAATGACATGTGGTTTATGCACGACGGGGCACCTGCTCATTTCAGTCTTGCTGCTCGCCAACATCTTAATGACACTTTTGCTCAGCGATGGATAGGTCGGGGAGGACCTCAGCCGTGGCCAGCACGATCTCCAGACCTAAATCCTCTGGACTATTTCTTTTGGGGACATCTGAAGTCGCTTGTTTATGCAACGCCAGTTGTAGATGAAAATGATTTAAGAAACAGAATTGTAAATTCTTGTAATGTCATACGCAACACTCCAGGAATTTTGGAACGTGTGCGACAGTCGATGAGCAGAAGATTACATGCTTGTATTGACAGTGGCGGTTCTCATTTTGAGCATTTGATTTAATTCAATTTTCATGATATTTCCAGCTCAAGTAAATTTAAATGCGTTTTTCATGGAAACGGTTGCTCCTAGCTACTTCATTATTGGCGCCCTCAAAAAAATACACCTAAATTGACCACAGCTTTGAATTTGTCATTCCAAAAAACCCCCGTGTATGAAATTTCATTAAATTATTTCGAATCAGTCGAAAGATATTTAAGAAAATGCGATTTATTTTCCCAACTTTGACACCCTGTATCTCGGTAACGAAGCACTTGCGGACCGATGTTCATATGCACTTTTTTGCTTAAAATATGACAAGGAATCACCCCTTGAAATTAAAGTCATCACTTAAGATACACCCTGTATATGAGAAACTACGTTTCATAGTGGCAGACGAGTGTTTAGGTATAAGTAATAAGTGCTTCTTTCTCGTGTTAGTGTAATTCGAATACAGAAGTATAAGTTTGTTGAATAGATATTCAGGTGTACGCATGATTAAAATTTTATGTACGAGGCAGAAACCATGAATAGCACTCAGTTTATCGATTTTCATCCAATTTATTGCTTACATGATCAAATTTACACAGTTCTGTAGCAAATCGAAGACATGCGTTTTGTAATAGTTGTAATCTATTGACATCGCGTTCCAATAGTGCAGGACCATAAACAGTACCGGTATATGACAATTTTGAGAATATGTGTGTCTCACAGAGTTGCAATTTTATTTTAAAGTGTAATATATGTCTTTGAGAGTAAAGCTTTTTGAGGATATTATAACTTGATTTGGACAGATAATTAACATGTTTAACAAACCTCAAACCAGAGTCGATCCATACACCTAAATTTTTCCAGTTATCGACTGCAGGCAACGCCTCATCATTCAATTTGATATTCAGTCTATGACGAATGATATCTCTTTTTGCCTTGAACCCAAAAAGTATCATAGCAGATTTATTAGCGTTCAATTTTAAATTATGGGCCAGTGATATATTATGTAGTGAATTCAGATCAGAATGAATCAACTGTTCTGCAGCATTGTATTGATCAAAACTAAATGAGTGGTAAATCTGCGTATCATCAGCATAATGATGTATGTATGTATAATGTCTCGTCACCGTGGGACACCCNTCATCATTTAATTTGATATTCATTCTATGACGAATGATATCTCTTTTTGCCTTGAACCCAAAAAGTATCATAGCAGATTTATTAGCGTTCAATTTTAAATTATGGGCCAGTGATATATTATGTAGTGAATTCAGATCAGAACGAATCAACTGTTCTGCAGCATTGTATTGATCAAAACTAAATGAGTGGTAAATCTGCGTATCATCAGCATAATGATGTATGTATGTATAATGTCTCGTCACCGTGGGACACCCGTATATTGAAAAAAAATTATATTGTGACACATATTTTACTAACAATAATGTTCTAAAGGTAAACCATACTCGAAATCAATTTACAAAACAAACTAAATAGTCTATACTAATACTTAACTGTAATGTTGCACCCGATGGTATATTTTCTTTATGCCAATGTCATGCGAATAATAAAGTTAGTAGTGTGGGATGCAATAATTTCTCCTCATTTTAATTAATGTTTTTCATTATTATTAGGCAACAATCAAACGGAATATTAAAAAATTACAAATATTGCAAAATAAAGTAAGGCAATTTATACTTGCTGCAATACACCAATTTTTAACTCTTTGTTCCATCTGTCTAATGTGGGTCAAAATTTGTACAATGAAGAAGTTGCATCAAAATTTCTTTTGAAGCAAAATTTATTTAAAGTGCAGAAAATTACTATAAAGTATGTTTCTATATGTAAAACCCCTTTAAACTTACCTATTAATATGTAATTAATTATTGAAATATTGAATATAATTAGGTGGGCGAAAACGGTCCCTAATTGGTAAAACAATTTGTGACGTCAGGATTCGATATATGAGTGTTAGAATTGTTTCAAAATCTTATGAGCTTTGACCTTCATATGCGGAGAAACAAAATTCCGACCGTGGCCTAAATTATTCTACGTCCTAAAAACATTACATCCATTATTCACAGTCTATCTCGAATTCTCGTAGCATAAACACGCCTTTGATCCGATTACAAATATCATAATAAAATGTCCTATTCTTTATTATTTTAATTTAAGCAATAAAGATATATATAACGAACGTTCGCCAGTTGACTTTATTGATGCCCGAGCGCCTTAGTTCATTTCTGGTTGTAATGACGCACGTAGTCTAATTCTGAGTCAATGTTTTCGCAACGTACTTAGAAGAATTATGTGGATTTGCCACGCCTTTCGCGCATTTCGCGGCTCATGAGATTTTGAAATTACTCTAAGACTGTCAAGACGCGGGAGGCTGGCGCTGTCATTGCATTGCTGTCATTTAATCTTGTGTTGAATTAGTTTGTGTTCGCATTGAATTCTAAGTATTTTTGAGTTAGTTTTAATGTATCAATTTAAAGACAAGTTTCGTTAATTTTCATAGAATCTTCGAACATTTTCACAGGCAGCTTTAATGCCTGGCGGTTTCAAGATGAGAATTACAACACGAGAACGTGAAAAACATTACAGAGTCTGAACATAAATATTATAGTACCTATGTCCTATGTGTAGTTCCACATGTACTTAATAAATGTAACAAATGATGAAAAAATGAGGAAGAAATGGTGTTTAGTGTTAAATCTATTTTACATATCTGTGAGGATCATGCAAACATTTATATAACACAATTTTTGGCAAATTATCAGATTGCTCTTGGACAAATCCAGCTTCTGTAGCTATGGAATGTACAGTTTTTAAAATAATTAACAATATTGTGTTAAGTAAACGTAAATAATATAATATCTATCCGGCACACGTAGTTTCATAAACACAAATGAGTAAGAGTGAGACAGACTACAGAACACAGAACTACACGACTCGTTTAATTTGAACCGACACCGGATCGTGACGTAAGAGTCAGCCGTCTTTGTTTAAGACTGCGTTTTAGTGCATAGAGAATTATTTTGAATTTCTATATTTTTTTATAGGAAAACTATTAATTAAAAATTGCAATTGACCTTTTACGATGAAAGGAATTTAATAAGAAAAGAAAAAAAAATATGCAACTGCTCCATTATTTATCAGTGATTTAAAATATTTTTCGAATGTAAAAGAGTGTCTTATAAACGTTCCAAATTATTTGTAAAAGTTAAAGCATGAGTTACGTTGTTTTTGACATAAAGTGGTACACGTATGTACAGTAGTATTGCAAATAGCTTTTTGCTATATAAATGTACGAGCCCAGGCTCATAATAGTTCGGCCGGCCAACGTTTTTAATTAAATACTTGAATAAATTACAAATTCTACCAAAATGATGAAAGATTTCCTTAAAACTACCTCATTTGTAATAAAGTATAGACTATCAATTTCCTAAATTTAATCACTTTTGACAAAATTCAAATTGAGGAAAACATAGTTAACAAAAATGCAATCCAACCAATGGGTCATTATAGTTCGGCCACTTATCATATCTGCCATGAAACTGATATACTCCATCAAAACAAAACACATACTGAATAATTCAACAAAATATCTGTCATTATTAGTTTTACCCACGTTTTGCTTCAGATTTAACGTAAAATGCCTCGTGGTAAACCTCTAAGTAAAGATTTACGAGTTTCTATTATAAAAGCCCATGAGAAAGGTATTTCGGCCCGCCGAATATCAGTTTCTCATTCAATTC
>NW_019416339.1:0-9134 GCF_000390285.2 Anoplophora glabripennis | reverse complement strand
ATGGTGGAAACGCCCACTGGCGGCCATCTTGGAAACTTGAAAATAATTTCCAGCATTTTCCCTTGCCCACTTTACCTATAAAATTTTTTACCGTAGCTCTCTACGATCACTAGTTTCTGAGATACAGCCGCTTACCTCGCTTATTTGCCCACCCTGTACATATTTGCATTATATTTTTTTATGCGTTTCATAGAACTGAAGAAATTTTCCTCATTTAACGTAGGTCAAAGTTTAATTGACTTCAACAATTCAATAAAAAATTCAGTAATTATCATTGTAAATATGCCATTTATTGTTCTACATAACCTTGATTACGAAGAAAATTTTTTCTGTATTTACACCTACCTAGTTATTTTATTTATATATTTTCCAATAAATCGAATTGTCTATAAAAATATACTTATTAATGACAGTGAATTAAATAACTTATGTTTTTTAATTCATTTAGATATCACTTCAAATTTACTAACGTCAATAGCAATTTGAAACAATTACCTAGATAGTTATTTTTTGCAAATTGCGCTCATTAGATACTGGTGCTTTTATGGTAGTCATTATCATTACGATAAGTCATAAACAAATAATAAAAATAATTTACAAATTCACGAAATCAATTAGACTGTTCATATTAAGGAAACACTCCATTTCCATTTATTAAATTATAATAGTAGGTATTCATTAGGTATACAGTGTGTCCCAGAAGTAAAACGCTAAAACACGTCAATTAGTAAATAGGAATTGTCATTTTGTTACGTTGCTTAAACCTTTTTTGCGCTATGTTTCATAAACCTATGACGTCATCGAAATTTTTTTTAAATAGCACTACCTAATTTTTTAATCATAAAGCCAATGACTGGAATGGACATGGTTTAAAATAACAACAAATGTAGGTATCATAAACTAATGCGAGAACAGTGCCACAGCAAAAAATGGAAATTTGTGGCTGTTTTGTGTTTTGGTTGATTGTAGGTACGTATTTATGTATTGATGTGTTGGCGTTTTCGGCGATACGACGAACGGCGGTATGTGGATTTTCAATGACAGCTAAACATAACATTTTGCCTATCATTTTCTATCACTGTCGTTGGCCTTCCCGATCTAGACTATTCTCTACCATGTCCAGCGTCTTCAAATTTGCGTGCTAATCTACATACTGTAGACGAAGGTATTGGTTGTTCTGGATACTTGGCATTGAATAATTGACATACTTCATCATAACTACGGATCCTATATCCGTATCCAACCATAATTAGGATTTCAATTCATTGTTTCTCATTTAAACACAACACCATGATAATGTAAAGTTATGGTATTTGTAACTGTCACAATGACATGAGGCACTATTGCATTTGTTAACTGTCGTCTTCAAAACAATACCTACATAGCCGCTGTGATCTGGTGTACCTACCAAATCTACATAAAAACATGTAAGTACCTACAATCAACCAAAACACATTTTTTCTATAGCACGGTCCGCGCATAAGTTTATGAAAAAAGGTTTAACCAACCTGACAAAACGACAATTCCTATTTACTAATTGACGTGTTTTAGCGTTTTTGTGAAAACTCAACACAAAGTAAAATACGAATTTTTTGCATTACTTCTGGGACGCACTGTATGTATTTAAAACACTTTACTTCATTAATTTTAATAAATAATAAGTATAGTTAGAGAAAATACAGGTAACTAATTTGAAATCAAAGCTTCGTCGTTGTTTCTCAGGGAGAGGTAATGCATTAAGACAAAAGCAAACGTAATTTTTAAATAGTTTTCTTCTTATTATTATTTTTTGAGTTGCATACAGGCTTCGAAGTATGGATGAAATTATTTTCAGGATTCAGTTACGGATTATTACCAACTTCAGTAATAAAAATATAAAAAGCTACCAAGAATAAATGTTGAATAAAAATCTTTTCCAACATTTACTGCTTATTAAAGTCTATAATGGAAGAATTAGGTGCAAAAACTGATTATGTCTATATATTCTAAGGGACTATATACAACTAATTTGAGATTGATAATTTTTTAAAATATTATTAAAACTAAGGGTAGAAGCTGAATTGGTTACACCCTGCACATGCATGCAGGGCATAAGAGAATTTTTTTTCCTACAAATTGGAAACAAAACAGGTTTCCACTCCTTCCACCTAGACTCCTTTGCATTCTCAAGAGCTTGTAAGCTAGAATCTTTCATGACGCAGATCTATGTCCGAAAGGTTATAGAAGTAGAAGAGGTGTAGAAGGGGTACCAATGAGACCACGAGGGTTGCAAAGTGCACATTCATACTCCTTTTTGTAATGATAATTGAAGTGATTCCTTCTTAAAGGGGGTCTTCATATAAAAAAATATATCACCACCCATGCGCATTTATGGGTATTCAAATGAGAAAAGAAAATTTTTATTTTTTTTATTTTTTTCTTAAATGTGGAGAAATATACAAAAATGAAATTATAACTTGACCAACCCCTTCGGCTCTAAGGAATAGAAATAACCACCCCAGCAAGTAATTTCTTGCGTAACTTTTTTCTGTGGCGGAAATGGTTTGATTGGAATTTGATGTATTGTATTTATTTGTAAATTAGAAGGGGGGGGGGGGGTTGACAGTGTGGTATAGGAAGAAATTTACATACAAGACTTCCATTACGAAATTAATAAATTTTTCCGCACTTATTGATTTGCAGCATATATTATTTGTTCATATTAGACATGATAAAATATTCATAGCTATCGTTTTTATTTATAAATGAACTTCTAAAAATTGCTTTAAAATGTTTAAAAAATCCTTAGTCACACTCTGATTTACTAGAAATACATTTTGATGTGGTAGAAGTTTATTTGAAAACTACTGATAATGAGTACTGGAGATTTTCATTATAATAAAAACTGTTTTCAATTCATAATTAAATAATCCATATTTCTAAAAACTTTATTAAAAGGCAGTGAGTATGTTATTAACTATAAACATATAGTATGTAATTTTCTAATAGTTACAACTTCAGTTTGCAATTAAAATTAAAAAATGATGTTTATACACATATTAAAGTAATTATCTTGGACTCTATTATGGAAATGTACCCGTTACCTCTGTAATTATTTAGTCAATATAATTTCTCAGAGAATATTGGGTACATTACTACTGTATAATTTATTTTTTGTTAAATAACCAGTAATGTAGGTACCAACGAGGTTTTAATTACCTAATTAAATGATTTTATTTTTAATTATTGGCACGTTCCAAGTAAACTTTGACCCCATAAAAGAACAAAAAGAGATATCAAACTATATTTGACATCAGAAGAATAATATAACGTACATTATTCTTCAATCTATTTTAATTCAAACAAATTAATTTTTTTTTAATTATATTAAAAAAAGTCAAAAATGTTCTTCGATACCACAAAAGTAGGTACGCAAAAGATATCTAGCACCGCAGATACTAGTGATAAATAAACTATCCAACATAAAAGCTGTAAAAACACATGCTCATATATTGATATCAATTAAATAATGTAATCGGGTGTCGCTAAATTCAAGCAAGATTTGAGTTTTACGCCATTTGTGCGAAAAGTGTTACCAATGAAAAAAAAAGAAGCTGGTTCAGGGTTATTAAAACTGGAACGCTATGCGAAAGAATAAGACGCGCGTTCGTTGAATGGATTATGGAAGTTGATGTACAAAAGTTCGATTAATCAAGGAATGTTGACATAACTGCGTGCATAAAATACCATAAAATAAATGTTTATCACTTTTTGAATTTCTTTATGCTTAATTCTAAAAAATAATTACCGTTGTAATAAATTTCGATAAAATTTATATCGAGCAATGTGACAACGGCGCGGCGGTAAACACGAGGTACTAAGGTGTCCAGCAATCACCAATACGCAATTCAGTTGGTATCTGGATTCGACCGTGTCGGAGTGTTTTTTGCGTACCATTACATATTTCCTTTTCTTGAGGTGTTTCTCGTTGCTTTTTTTAAATACGTATCAGTGAGTGAAACAGTCGAAGACTTATGAGAACGAATTTTTGCCGTTGCCCATCAAATAAGGATAAATCCCGGTATTTTTCAGCGAGGGCGCGAAAATTGGTTTGGAATGTGTCGTGCGTGCTTCAAAAATGTTGATAGACATTTTGAGCATACGTTGTAGTTTGTTTTGTACTTGTTTAAAAATTACTGAATTTTGCTTTTTGGTAAGTATCTAAATTATTTTTAAATACGTATGATTATTTGGATGACGTGAATCTTTGGGTACTTTAATTAGTTATTTTTCAAATTCGTAATTTGATTAAAAGTTAAGTTTCTGTTTTAAGAGATTCATAATTACTAACATTCGAGATAAAATTTAAGCACAACACTATCTTCGTACTACAAAATCGATACATTTTATTTTATTTATTTAAAAACTGGAAAACTTGAAATTTACTAAATGTTTCACAATCATAGTTGTTTACATTTTTCCCATAGGACAAGTCTGCACCAGCTGTGTAGCGTTAGGTTAAACGCTGTTGTCACGTTGTGATGAAACTTCCCAATATTAATACTCACTGTATTTTGAAAACTGTTAATCTTACGCCCCTATAATATACAACTTTTTTTGTTCATTTATGATTAATCTATCTCATGCTGAAGTAATTGCAATCAAACTTCTTACACCCTGTATAGTTGCTAGTATCATTGTTCTATACAATACCACAGATTTATATGTGCTTCTATATACAAAATAAATTAGTTTTAGCCCAAATGCCAACGCCGCTTTTTTTTTTAATGATGAGCTACATTAATAACTACACAGATTAAATCATTAATAACATTTTTTTATTAGTGTCCGTCAAACATAAAAAATATAAGCTACTATTTCTTTTATATCAATTTGTAATTCGTTTATCTTATAAGAATTAATACCTACTGTCAATGTTCAGTAATAAAATATTTGGACCCATTATTTGATTAGAAGATCCTTCTTGATTATCTCGAAAAACCGTTGGATACAACAGCCATGTGGCCACAGCTTTTCTAAAATTCATATAGATATAGACAAGACATATTGTTATCCTAATCACCATAATAATAATAATAANAGTTATTAAGAACAAAGGCGATGTAACTCAATATTAAAGAGTGGCCGAACTTTTATGACCCCTGAGACGGATAAAGTTTTCTATTGTGTAACCATTAGTCGATATATGTATTGAATAAAATGTTCATTTTTGTAACTAAAAAGTTTATATTTTACTGTAATTAAAAGGGTTTTCAGAAATATTTCGTTATTTCTGCATAATTCATAGATTATTAAAGTATTTAGTTGAAAACGTTGGTCGGCCGAACTATTATGAGCCTGGGCTCGTATATCATTACTATTATCCTAAACTGTCGTTTCATTCTGTAAATACAAAATCATATATAATATTGCATTTCCCAAGTTAAAGAATTATCAACTATTTTTGGCTACTTTTAACAAGCTAGAAATAAACTACAGATATAAATGTGTACGTTTATTGGAATTTAAGAATTACATGGACCATGAAGTTTTAAAAATGTAGAAATGTCAAAATTTCATTAATAAAATAATTTTTAACAAAACAATATGCATAACTTGACATCTATTAAATGCATGACTGAATTTCGTGATGCTTTTCGTTCGAAGAAGTATGTTAAAAACAAGAATACGAGATAATCTCTTTGAAAGTGTGCAATATGCATTATTCGATAATTTAACTTGTCAGTACTATTTAGATAGATTATTTTTTATTTTCAGTTCAGATGACTGTTAATGACTAGTTTGTCTATGGAGTCATTCCATTGGTTCAGTAAACATACTTGGCGGCAAAGAGCATGTATGACTTCATTTGATGGGAATCTGGAAAATTTTAAGAATTAATTTGAATTATCTTAATTCCTTTAAGGTAGAAATTGTTCATTTGCTTATACATATTTAAAATAAATAAATCTTACCTGTCTAAAGAATTTGGTAATGTTAATGGAAAGATTTGATACTAGCGGAAATGTTTGTTATGCAGTACAGATATTTTAATTACAAATTTAGAATATCCCCATCAGACAATGGATAAGTAGCGTCCGCCAGATAAAATAAAGTCATAGAAAATTGTATAATTCTTAAAATCGTAGAAAAATATATCATACTAATCATATAACACCTATATTGTATATGAAACAAAAATATGTAGACACCTGCTACAGATATATCAATTTTTGTATATGCTGTATGATCAATAACTTAAAAATTGTCTACGTTGCTTTATCACTAATAAGCTAAAAAAAAATAGAGTTACTTACAGTAAGGCCTATTATCCACAGTATACGAGCAATATTCTAAATATTAAAAAGTCGAATATGGGTATATCCTCCTAGAAAATATTTGAGACAGAAATAAAAGGCAAAGAAAGAGGATAAAACATGATATAAATAATACCGATGCATAATGAGAGATCTTACTCGCAAATGAAAAGAATTTGAGAATTCGTTGACCCCGACAGATGCAAAAACTGTTCAGTACAGTAGCAACTCCACTACTATAAATGTTGGATAAAACCATATGTACTACTCTTACTGTAGTAGTCGAACTATTTTAATGTCATCTTTATTCACGTATCGCTCGATCATTTACCTTTTATTAAATGTCCCAAAGTATTTCAATCCCTCCATCGTATCCTCTTTCTAAGAATATTGGGCATAATAGGTATTTCACTTCTGCACTTTTCTTGTTTTAATTAATCAAATTTATTATTAGAAAAAGGAAAATGTAAGCCTGAACAAACCGAGGAAGCAACAGGAAAGTTATGCTGCAGTAGAACGAGAGATTCAGCAGTAGTACAAAAAGTGATTGTGCCTGCTCCTTAAATCAAAACATAACTCGATAAACCTCTTTAAATTCATTAATACCTTCGTTATTCCAGTCCTTACATACTCTTTTAGTGTATCAAAATGATTTAAATAAGACTTATTAAAAATAATATATTAACCAGGGCACACAAAAAAGTAGGAAATTACACTCATGTAAAGAAAGAATGGCATTAATTGTAAGTAGAAAACAGTTGCTATTTCCATAATAAAGAACATCCACTACATAACATGTAGCATATGGAGATAAAAATTGCTCAAGAACACTCTTTCGTCTTCCATTCAATAGAACAGAAGAATTTGACTTCCGAACCGCTTCCTGGTAGAAACTATAATAGTGTCAAACAGGAACAGATAAATAGAAAACAAACATACAAATTCGTACAACAAAGGCATACCCTGAAACTGATTGTTTTATTTTTGCAATCTAAGATCAGCTCATGCATAGTTTAAAGGATGATAAATCACAAATGATAAAAGCAGAAAATTGTCATTTGTTTCCCGAAACGATATTATCGGATTGTAAACCGTTCGTAAGTGGTGAGTAATATACAAAGAGGCGTAATAAAGTATCCAAAGTCAGGTAAAACAATACTAACTGTTAAAGACCCATATTGTAAATACACACCGCAAACAATGTTAGAGAATAAATATGATAAATTATATGGGAATCTGACTATACACACATAAGAATCACACTTAACAGACCGGATATAACTTTTCAAGATAAAAATAAATATATCTGATTTAAATATTTAATTGAGCAGTACCATTTAACCAAAATATAAAAAAATACTCAGAAAAGAAAGACAAATATTAATAATTGGCAATGGAAATTGAAGAAATTTGAAACAATACAACATTCGTTCAGTAAATATCTCGCGCCAATCAGCTTTTATGAAAATATTTATTACCTTGCGCAAAAAACATTATCATTCTTTGTACATAATATGATCATTTTTAATTAAAAAATAATAAATTTATCATTTATTTATAGTAGTAGCTGCATATATATTGAATAAATACATACAGTGTGTAGCAGCCAAATGGAATAAATTCAATAATAAACAAATGGTAGAGTATTTGAAAAAACACTTATTCAACAAAAACTTTTGATACAGGGTGTGTCATGTAACAGTGGTCAATACTAATTTTCTTATTTTAAATGCAACACCCTGTATATTATTAAATTTTTGGATTCTTCAGAAAATTCTAGACATATTTCGTGTACAATGTCCCATACCTATCTTCAACTGTTTCGGATTTTTTTCAACAAAAACTTTTTATACAGGGTGTGTCATGTAACAGTAATAAATACTAATTTTCGTATTTTAAATGCAACACCCTGTATATTATTCAATTTTTGAATTCTTCAGAAAATTCTAGACATATTTCACGTTTCAACTGTTTCGGAAATATTAAGTGGTTTCAGATTTATTGCAAAAATTAACATTAAAAAAAAAGAAAATTATTTGAATACAAAAATTCGCTACAACATACTCAATACTTATTTCCCATTTAGCTCTTGATAATGAGAAAGTAAGCAACCATTTCAGCGTTCCTTTTTACTGATAAGAAATAAAAAAAACTTTAAATAGTTTTGTTTACTTTTGTTTAAAACGCCTGGCCTTAGCTACGTGTTGTTCTACTAGGTGTTCGGGGGATCGTTTTCTACGTGAAATTTGGATTAAGCGCCCCAAAAAACGCCCCCACAGTGATTTTCGGGTTGTTTTTGGCAATCTGGTCAGGAAAACTCTCGGAGATGACGTCCACGTCCAGGTTCCGGTGCACCAAGTGTTTTCCGATGCCATATTTGAATTCAGCGACCCAAAAAACCCCCGGGCGCCGAGTTTCTCTCCTTCCCGCGTGAATTTTGGGAGAGTCCCACGGAGATGACGTTCATCAGCGTTCCTGAGCTCCAGGTCGTCTGTGGGTCAATTTGAACATCATAATCGTGATCAGCGACCTCGAAAACCCCCGGGAAATTCCGAGGTTGAGTGCTTCATTGCCTCGACTAATCGAAGTGTCTGAGCGTTTTTTCGAAGACGCCCCCATTTATTTATTATTGAATTTATTCCATTTGGCTTATACGCACTGTATGTTTATAGTATTATTTCAATAAAAGCAGTTAACTTCTGCATCAAATAAATGAAAAGAATAATTTCACCTAAATCTCCCGATGATTGTACAGGGTGGGCAAATACGCGAGGTAAGCGGCTGTATCTCAGAAACTAATGATCGTAGAGAGCTACGGTAAAAAATTTTATAGGTAAA
>NW_019416338.1:1137240-1138364 GCF_000390285.2 Anoplophora glabripennis | reverse complement strand
CCCCCCCCCGCTATTGAATTACGCTCGCAACACTGAATCTAGGATCGTTCGTCAGTTTAACCCACCATGCACAGACCGGTTTCGGACATGTTAGTCGTCATCAGTGTGTCATAGGTAGGACAACCGACGAACGATCCAGCTGTATAGTGTTGTAAATTTCCGATCAGAAGTACATAGTACGCAAAACACAATGGATGGCTCCATCTGTCTGTCGTGCCGACTTCCACTATGCCATCTTTATATATTTTTTGTTGTATTTCTTCAGGCCTTTATGCTCATAGAAACAAATTTGAGGTCCATAGCCAACTTTGAGTAATCATAAAAAAACCGAAAATGCACAAAGTTTAGGATTGTCGGAAAAAAATCGTCATCGAATCAGGCAGTGGCAACAAATCTCTAAAGTAAAAAACCAATATTATAATAATGTGAAAAGAAAATCTGTATTTTGCTTAAAAGAACATTATATTTATTAAATTTCTTGTTGTTGACGTGTCTATAATAACAATTTCTACGTTAACAGGAAATTGTTTAATAAACATAAAAGATAAAGGTGACATGTAGTACATCGCATGAAAGAGAAAAAAACAAGCAATTTTTTGTATGCACAGGCTGTTTCGATGACAATTTTTTTTTGTTCCCGTAGAGGGCGCAGCAAATTACATACGATAATTCAAAAATTTGTTTGCAAAAGGTGAAAGATATCAATTTTGCCATGAAATTTTATTAAAATAAGTTTTCTCTATCTCTTAAAATAAAAAAGTTAGATGGCCCTAAACTTTCGGTGCATTTCCGGTTTTTTTATTACTCGTAAAGTTGGCAATGAATCTCAAATTTGTGTTTACGAGCATAAATATCTGAAAAAATACAACAAAGATTTTTGACGTGCATCGTCTATTAAGTGAGATACATAGGAGTGGCCTGTATACTAGTATAGTGAATTAATCAATACTATACTGTATTTATAAATACCCAAAGTATTACATATTTTTTATACATATAATAATAATAATAATAATAATAATAATAATAATAATAATAATAATAATGATAATGATAATGATAATGATAATGATAATGATAATGATAATGATAATGATAATGATAATGATAATGATAATGATAAT